>NC_072449.1:23319521-23529521 GCF_027596085.1 Anoplopoma fimbria
CGAAAACACAGCCTCAGTTCTGTTTCGCTAATGTAAACTTAGCTGGACATTGATGAGAAAGGTTGAGATGGGGTCCAAATTTGGCATCAAGAATCAATATTACTGCGTATCATAAGTGTGTCAGATCCAGTCTCCTGTTCAATATTAGGTCATTACATTTGTTATTATTATGTTGGTCGGTTGGTTGGTGTGTGACTGTTATTATAGGCACATATACTGCCATCTGATCAGAGGGCACTCACACTTGTGTGACAGGATATGATTTTTTTTTCTCCTCCTAATGTATTATTTTTGTACAAAAATTGAAATCAATCATAAATCATTATTTATACTTTCTGAGAAAATGTTGATATTTCAAGTAAAGTTTTTTTCAAAAAGAATATTGTTTTGGTTATTTTGTATATTATCTTACACTACATTTACATCTTATGTAAAATGTTGACCTGAAAGTAACTTTTAGAAACGAAAATGAAATGTAGTGGAGTAGAAGTTTAAAGTAACATAAAATGTAAGTACCTTAAATTTGTACTTAAGTGCAGTACTTGAGTTACTTTCCAACTCTACAAAAAGTTTATAGCCTCTACAAAGATGTTGTCATGTTGCTGCGTGATAAGACAAACAGTCTCTTTGAAGTTCATAGATCTAAAGTGCACATTACATTTCAAGCAACAAGTTCATTGAACCCAACATGTTGATAGCACAATTCATTTCAGCCTTTATCTGGTTCTGTAGCCCACTGTAAATAATAAAAAGCTGTCATTATAGTTCTTGTAATGACAAGAAATACACTCTCATTTTAAGGGGTTTTGAAAACACAACTCCTAGAAATTCTTGTAATAAGATTTTCTCTGTTAAAAGTAATATCTGTTATATCTGCATATGAAGTGTGATATAAGCCAGTCATTTTAACTTTCTCTCAAGCCTGAAAAAAAAAAATCAATTTGAGCCGCTTTAAGACATCCGCTTTAAAATAAAGGTTTGTATCATGTTAAAAAAAAGTTACCCCTTTAAAACCTAGTGACTTATATCACTTGAGAATGCCTTAGCTCTGCTTTTCCATCCCCCTGTTGACCTGCAGCCTCCTTCTTGGAGTCCTGCTGTTTGGAGCCTTGTAATCCACTGATGTTGCTCTATTTGGTTTTCAATGAGACCTTTGATTTTCAGACCCAGGGGCCTCTAAAGATCTGACCATGTCTCTTTTTCTCTTTTCTCTAAAAGAAACTGAACTACTGAAAGGCTCATTAGCATCTGTTAGAGTTTGAAATACAACACAGAACTCTCTAAACATGCCATTTAATTCAGCCGTGAATTAGACTGTGAATACAAGCTTGATTCATTGACACGTTCTTGGACAACTGTTAGAAATGTGCTCCAGACCTTTCTGGTTTAAACACAGTTTATATTTGCTGACCAAGCAGTTATTTGCTTATTGTATTGTTTAATCACCTGTATTCTTCATTGTAAGTTATTTTATTTGAGGGATGAGCTTATGCTTATCAGGAATTAATGTAGGTAGCTAACTTTCTCTGAAATACGATCAACGTTTTATTTGATCATCTAATCCATCTGATGTTCTGATTATACATGCACATGAACTTGCAGATGGACACCTGATTATTTGATGTCCATCTCATTACAGATCAAATGTATTCCATTGTCTCTATTTATTACACACGCTGAATGTTAAAGTAATAACAGCACAAGGTTAAAGTTATAACTAGCTGCCACATGATATTTTGTATCAACCAATCAGACAATTACTTTCTTGGGAAAATAATGTCTTCACTGTCTTAAATACTCTTTATTGCACGTCTTTCAACAAGGGGCTACTATCATTTAGGAATACCAGCCAACAGCAATAATGCTGCTTAACAAGAGGAAATAATAAACACATTACACATTTCTTATGCAAGTACGGTGTCATTATTATAATTGTAGAATAATCATTATAGTTTTGGCTAGTTTTGGAATATTTTCGACAACTACACTGAATGTAAGAAATTGTCTTGTCACATTTACCAGGCCCGAGTAAATATTCCCTTAAAACATTTCATGTGACTCAAATGACTTACTTAATTTTTGATCAGCATGCCCAATTGTGAGGAGTCAACAAACTGATTAAACTCTAAAATATTACAACTAATATGTCCACATGCAGGGCTGCTGTCATCTTTCAGAAAGCTTCAGCCAGTCTTCAGGACATTCAGTTTTACAAGACAATCGTCAACTCCTCCATAGCTGTCTAATTCAGTGCTGCATCTGTCTGATCAAAGCACAAAACTTTCAGGGAACAGAGGATCATTGACTCTCCCTTCACCTCTTATAAAGCCAACTGGCATGACTCAAAGGCAGCAGAGCGTAAAACAGGGAAGGTCATGACTGATGCCGCCTTAACTTTGGCCAGACGAAGTTCATCTCGGCAAATGTTGTCAGTCAGAACATGATGTCTTCAAGAGAAGTTTGACTGCTGAAATGTGTCCCTTCACTTGTAATTCAAACTTCTTCATCAAATTTGAATGTAATATTAAGTTATTAACTCCGAACCTTCTCTGCACATATTTGCATTTGAGACAAGTTCAAGTTTCTTAATCAGCATTAACACTATATGAGACACATACTGTGAAACTTACTGGAATAAAAACATAAATACTACTACTGCTATCAGTGATAGCAAGTACAACTGCCACTCAAATTGATTGTATTGCTATTATCATGCAGGTTTTAATAGTATGGTATGATGATACTGAAAGAAGCTCAGGTGATTCCTATACCCAAAGGTGACCTAAAAACCAATCGGCTTATATCTTCGATGTCCTATTAGTGCTGCAGGAAAGAGTCCTAAAACCAGGAAATGAGTCAGCATTTTCGCACATCTGGTTCCCTTAGATGCCTGAAATAAGTTCTGTGGCTAACACAAGCTTATGAGATTTATAGGTTTCGTTCTACGACATAAAATGCCTCATTTATCACCCCTCTGGTGAATTTTGAAGCTTTAATGTGTCTTTAAAAAGGTGGTTGCTATCAATTTGCTAAATGCAAAAACAAAACCTCCTTGCCAAACAGTAGCTTTTTACTTCTGTCGATTGCATTCACCATTCGAAAATCATAAAAGTGTTGTTCATTTGTGAAGATTATCATGCTTCACAACACATGTCAAAATGTATCATAAACATTTGTTTGCCAGAGAGCTCATTTTCTGCAATACTCCAAAATCCCATGGAAAAATACTACTGGATTATTGTCAAGGAAACCAGTGTGATGCTAACTTCCGGGTTTGCATACAAAAATACGTCATCCCTGATGATGATGGAGGTGGACCAACAGATCTGTGCGGTCCAGGACTGGAGAGGTCAACACGAGGAGCGAGCTGACACCCGTGTAACAGAGGAGAGGGGCGAAGAGACAGAAAGTGGAAGCTGCAGGGTGAATGTGGCCGTGTGTTTAGCAGACCCACAAGAAAGGATACTACATCAACTCCAGCTGGGGTCCAAGGGGTTAATGGATAAGACTACCCAGCAGGGGTCAAGGGTCAGGAGGCCACTCTCTGCCAGGGCTAATTGGTCACTGCGACCAGAGTTAACGTCAAACTTTCTATGGAGAAATACATACACATGTATGGAGCTGCTCTGACAGTGGTCTTCCATCAAAAGCCCTCATCAGGGAGGCCTCTGTTGTGCTCTGCACAGTCATGGAGATCAGTCAGGCCTCCGTAGCAACAATCAGCACCCTTCACCGTACATCGCCACCAGCACCACCTACAGTGACAGCTAGGCTGGACACATGGAAAGATTGGTGGCTTTTGATCTTAAGTTTTTTCAATTAAGTTCAATTCAGCTCATTAGCATTCACTTTTTCAAAGCATTAATATGAAAGATGTATGTGAGAAATATTTTTGGTTTATCTTAATCTGTAGCCTATACTTTAATGATTTTGAGCTTGTTTCATTTAATATCCATTGTGTTTTAGTCCAGAAGAAAACCATTTTCAATCATTTTCACAATCAAATCTTCAGACTTTTGAGTCCACAACCAAATTCATCAACTATTTAAATATTATAATACTGAGAAATCAGAATTATTACTTAACTAATAGTCCTCCTTGACTTCTTTCCCAGGAGTTAACTAACTTAAACACATAATCTTAAACACATATAACCAAACTTGGATCATCTGCACACACCTAAAATGTCCAGGTTCTCTTAAATCATTAAGTATACAGTGCAAAGACCAATGGGACTCACTTTCCACTTCTCACAAATTACGCAGCAAAAACAATAATTTTTTCTCCAGGATAATTTTGCAAACTTCAATGGCTACAGAAGGAACACCATGTTAAAAACAAAACAAAAGGGTGTACTGAAAATTAGGAATCGGTTATTCAATTAATTTAAAACAATTAATTCCTATTCAAAAAAAGATTAAGAAGATAAAGATTCAGTCTCCTCCATATTTCATCTACACCGTGGGACAGCTGTCAGAAGCAGATCCAGACTGTGATAGATCTTACATAGACCTTAAGTGCCTGTCATGTGCTTGATGCCAGATGCATTTACCCTTTAATGATCTTGTAAAATATTTAAATGTTTAGACGGAATTCACTTTATCACTATCCAAGCACTGGACAAATGATTGTTTGTCCAAATGATGGCTTGTTTATGGTTCTCTATGTGGGATTTGACCTGAAAAAAATAGTTCATAATAAACCAGCCTTAAACTAAATATTAGGACCACATGAGGTATTTCAGATAAGACGCTGAAGGGCCGAAGTGCAAGTCTGTTTTCATCAGAATGAGTCTAAATTTACTCTATTTGCATCTGAGGCTGAAAATCTGCAGTTCAGAGGAATCCTGACGGATGGATGTTGTCATGCTGATGCTGTCACAGGCTTGACGTTGGACAGGTTAATGATTTATGGGGAATAGTGTCATGCCCAGAATGGGACCTGGGTTAATGTTCACCTTTTTTAGCCTGACCTCCTCTCTGGGGGGCTGCCCACAGCCAGTCCACTTCCAACACTGGAGGGGGACGTAGCTGACTGACTGAGTCGGCCGGCCTCCAGCTAAACCCGGCACACACAGCAGGGAGGGACACCACAAACTGCTCTCAGAGAAGTGGAGGGAACAGGAGACTGACGAGGCCTAATCGTCTTTTTAATGAATTTTAATAGAAGCAATAAAGAGCAGCAGAAAATAATCCAAACAGTTTTAATGGACTCACATTAACAAGCAAAAGCACACAGGTGGTATTTAGGTTGCCCTCTCTTCAAAACGTGAAAGTTTGAGCTTCTCTATGTAGGATGATGAATGTAGTTTGATGCTAGAATGCTCTTTTTGCATGTATCTGCTAGAGAGGGTAAGTGTCTTTGTACCCTCACTTACTGGTGGACCAACCACAGTTGGGTGATGGAAAACGCGTCACAAACATTGCGTTGCTTGTGATATTTACTTGAAATGTCGCTAACGACACCCAGTTTATAATACTGCAAATGCAAGGGCTTCATTTGTGGGCCATTGGCTCAATCAACATTGTATACATTTATTATGCGATAGATATTGACGTAAAAGACATTTTTCAAATGAAAATCTTCAAGATTAAAAATAAATGGTTTTTTTTTATATATGCTTGATCAGTTGTATTTTCTTTTAATTTTTATCCATGAACATTTTGGTATTAGTGCTGTTTCAAAGATTTTAATCAGACTGGTATATTTTGTGTAAAGAAACAAACAAAACAAACAATTTCCTAGAGACGATATTGACAACATACTCAGTAGTATGGTCCATATGGGCACCAAGTTTCGACACCAGATGTAGTTTTTAATCAAATTACTCATGTTGAACTAAGAAATAGTGAAATGTGACTATTCTTCGAGTCTGAACATAATGGAATCTGTCTCTAAAACACCTGCCATATCGATGTTTATAGATTGTAAAATGTACCCATAAAATTTCGAAAGATAATTACCAAGGACACAAGCTCAGTGTCCTGAATTATAGCTGCAGCTCTGTCCTGTGAGACTCACTGTGATGATGTGAAAGTGAAAGATGAAAAATAAATTAAATACTTAAGAAAAACACTCTCCACACTGTCTTCATCATGTGCGTGAAGTACTGTAAAAACAAAATGTTTCTCTCCAAGACCACCATCTTCATATGTCAAACTAAAACAGTTTTTCTATCCGTTGTGTGTCACTATATGCAGCCTAAATGGCCACATTAGTCCCTCTGTCATGTATATGGACCCTGAATCAATGCTGTTAAATAAAGCAGAGGTATAGCAAAGCGTGAGGCCAAACCAGGTGATGGATAGTAGCCAGGCTTGTCATCGGCTGCTTACACTGCTCTCATTAAGCTGTAAATCTTTCACAACAACACCCGCTATAAGACAATGCCAGAAAGGCTTTTCCTTGTAGCTCCACCTTGTCATTGGTTTAACAATGAAATTGCCAAGTGAATCACTTTGTCAGGATTCACAATGGCCTCAATGCTTCAAGCAGCCGGTAGAAATGTTGGACAAGACATCAAGGAATTGATACAAGTAGCAGGAGTTACAGAACGCAATAAAAATAAACTTATGACACATTTCATCTAAATTAACTAAGAGATTAAAATATACACCTGCAGAACAACAGGCGAAGATTTCTGCCTGTTTAAGAAGTGAGGGCAGATTAAATGTTGTTTACCACTTAAATATAATGTTATTTCAATGTAAAAATTATTGCAAGTTTAATAATGCAAATGCTGTTGTCTTTGCCGTTCATCATCAATTTAGCATTACTTTAGCTGATAAGTATACAAAAAATACATTATACATACCACGGACTGTTGTAGAATCTAAAGTTCAGATGTACAGAAATATTGGATGTTCCCAATGGTTGTACTGTGTGTAGCCTAACTGCTGGTGAAGTGGGTCATCAAAAAAATCACACTTCATTTTAAACCCTAATTGAAGCAGACGTTATTGCCTCAAAAAATATTTAATGTGTAAGGGTGAACTGCATTTTGGATTCAAATATTTGACTTACCATAAGCATAATTATCTTAAATGATGTGCCTGAAATCAGATGCAGAAAATATGACATCTTAGTGGTGTGGTAAATGTTTTTGTCACTTTGAAGCTACTTATTTTTAAAGGGGAAATGTGTGGGTTTTAAGGTGCAGGAAAATTGTCAGAGGCCCTTTAATAGTTTTCTGACTTCACCTGCTGCAACATACAGAACCCACATTTCACATCATCATACTTCTTGTCCAGAATGACAGAAGAAGTCTTTCTAGACAGACCCTTCATAGCCATTGTCAGGCTGTACACACCGCATACAGGTTTTTTCCATAGAGAAGCCAGGTGTGACTTACATGGACAAAGCTGAAAACAAGCTTAACACTGACATCTGTTGGAAAATAACTTTTATTGCAGCCAAATACTAAAATTTGTGAATGGGAATCTCGGGTCCTGTGTTCTGCCTCGCAGGAGTTTGCCTTCTTTACTGCTTGTTTCTGCTTTGCTCCGGAGCATGTTATCAGAATCAGAATCAGAAGCTGTTTATTGCCAAGTACGTTACACATACAAGGAATTTGGCTAGGTGATTATGGTGCGTACAGTAAATAACAAACACAGTGCAATAATAAATATATACAGTACCAGTCAAAAGTTTGGACACACCTTCTCATTCAATGGTTTTTCTTTATTTTTTATCTTTTTCTACATTGTAGATTAATATTGAAGACATCCAAACTATGAAGGAACACATATGGAATTATGCGGTAAACAAACAAATGCTCAACAAACCAGAATATGTTTTATATTTTAGATTCTTCAAAGTAGTTGAATGAGAAGGTGTGTCCAAACTTTTGACTAGTTCTGTAATTTAAAAATAGAAATATGAAAATATACAATAAAACATGGTAAACAATATTCCAGATAAATGATCATCGTGTTATTCTTCTTAGGTCTTGTCCTCTACCCAGATCTCTGACCTAATCTACCCAGATCTGGTCTTATTCTACCAAGATTTGGTCCTTTTCTACCCCGATCAGAACTTTATTCTACCCTGACTCAGAGACGCAACATTAAGAAAACTTAATTGCATTGCAATTATACTATATGATGTACTTTATAAACAAGACATTTTTTATGTTATGTGCCTAAAGGAAAAGTTCAACAATTTAAGAAAACTTAATGTTGCAAAAGTTGTTCCTAAAAAAACAACCCTTGAATCATTTCAAATGTACGGTAGATCGTGCGGATCAGCATGCAGCAGGTATTTAGCTGTGCCCGAGAGACCGAACTCAGGGCCGCAAAGACTCCCTGTGACCACCGTCACTGCTGACGTCATCTCCTCCTAGTGACTGCTGTTATCAAGATGGCGCTGCGGCCAGGATCGGGGGGAGGCGGCAGGTATTTTAGCCTTTTAATATCAATTCTGTCGCTAAGATTTGAACAAATTGTTAAAAATATTCCCCCTGTGAGCGCCTCTCAGCAACACGATATTCACAACGAAGGGCCTCAGAGACAGCGATTATAAAAACACCTTATGTTGTTGTAGAGGCGAGCTGATGGATGAGATGGCTGGATGGCAGGTGTCAGCTAGCGGGGGAAGCTAACGCTAGCTAGCTGGTTTCTGCTGCCTGTCCACGCTCACAGGGGACCAAAACAATGCCACAATGTTCGTGTATTAACACATTTCACGTGTCATGTCCGGTGCAGCAGTTATTGCGCACGCAGCTTACGTCATCCATTGTTATGTCATCGTAAAATAAATCCACATTACTCTCTTGTAACTTTAGCATTGTGAGGAAAAGTAGCTAGCACCTGTACAGACAGGCCTGAGCACCGAGGACAATGTTTAAATCTGGCCTCATCAGCTCTCTTACTATTGCATGATCTGCCACGGGGGGTGGAGGGTTATTCAGTGTTATGTCGGTACGTGGTTGAGTATTTAAGAAAGCGAAGCAGGAGGGAAGTGAACAAGTTTAATTAAAATATGTATCTTCTAACACATAAGCTGCAAGTCCTCTTCCGCACTCACATTGCTCTGCTTGTTGCTTGATTAATACTTGTTTACTAAACCGCATAGTAAACCCTGTCACGCATGTGTCTCATCTCTGCACAGGTGTGTTGTTGGAGCAGTGTGATGGTGGTCTGTAGCCTCATGATCCTTTCAAAGCTGAGCTCGAGCAGTTTGAATAATAAATAGACTCTGGCTACAGCCAGGTGATACTGATCTGACAGGTGAAACCAAAGCCCTCATGACTGTAAGGGAGTGTGGGTAGTAGGAAAACGGGATTACAGGTGTAATGTGAAGACCTGGAGGTCATTGTAGTTCTCTTTCATATGCTGATCATTCTGCTGATGTCTGGTGGACAGTTACTGACCTGTGCTAAATTAGTATCTAGCAGGAGAAAATTACTTAATGTTTTTAAGTCAGACAGGGATTTAAGATATGATAATCCTTTAATAGTCCCGCAGCGGGGACATTTACAGGATTACAGCAGCATAGAGGATAGTGCAAACAAGAGACAGTAAAAAAACAAGATAAAAAATAAGTATTATAAATAAGCACATTCATTCATTCATTTCCGTAACCTGCTTATCCAGTAAAGGGTCGCAGGGGTGCTGTAGCCGATCTCAGCTGTCAATGGGCGAAGGCAGGGTACACCCTGGACAGGTCGCCAGTCTGTCGCAGGGCTGACATATAGAGACAGACAACCATTCACACTCACATCCACACCTACGGGCAATTTAGAGTCTTCAATTAACCTTAGCTGCATGTCTTTGGACTGTGGGAGGAAGTCGGAGAACCCGGAGAGAACCCACTCTGACACGGGGAGAACATGCAAACTCCACACAGAAGGTTGTCTAGCCCGGGAATTGAACCCGGGCCCCTCTTGCTGTGAGGAGACAGTGCTAACCACTACACCACCGTGCAGCCCTAAATAAGCAAATGAGCAATAAAAGAAAAGTAAAGAATCCACAGTAACTGAAATATTATATATACAGACAGAAACTATTATAACTATTGTATTGCACAGTGTTTTTGTATTGCAGAGGTTTTCAGTGTTTCAGTAATGGTTCGTTTGCACTGCTGTGGCTGAGGGCATCACCTTTTCGGCACTAGTAGGTCACGATCCACAAAATTGTGGGGTTAAAAAAAGGTAAATTGACAGAAATTAAAATATACCACTTATGTCAACTGTCAATAGTAGCGTATTTGTGTGTATTAGGCTGTTGTGGGCAGTGTTAAAAATCAATGAGCAAAGACCGTCTTATGGCAGTATTTGATTTGACAGGAGTTTTGTATTATGTGTTTAAGGACCTTGACCTGTATAGTATTGAATTTGCTGGATTAGTAAAAAAAAACAGATGTTCCTGTAAGGTTTATCAACTTTTTTTTTATAGAAAAGTCAACGTTTCATACAGATGACAGATGAATTTCTGTCACATGCATAAAGTATACATATTTCTAGCCAGGGGCATCTTTTATCTGTAGCATGTTCAAATCTGTTTCCATGTGAAATATAATGGATATCAATGAAGGAATGAAGTTTTGGATCATGTGAGTGCAGTGTGTTTCGACTGCCATACATAATAATACAGCAATAATAAATTAAAATGTGTCAGGACTGCCAGAGTGGAAAGCCAGTAGGTGGAGCAGTAGTGTAGCTTGAAAATTAGCTTGACAGCTCAGCTTAAGCAACCTTTGTAGCTGTTTGGAGTAAATTTATCAATTAATTTATGTAATGATGATAAGCTGTTAAGTCAAAGATACAGTGGCTGTATCTGTAAGGGAGGCTGTAAGGAAACAGCGACAGAAATGCTTGATTATCAGCTTCCATTGTGTCAGGTGATAATGGCACCATGCATATTTCTTCAACAGGCCATGTGATTGTCAGACATTTGACCTCTTGAATGTCAAATGATGCTCTATTGTGCTTGTCAGGAGTATATCGTTTTAGGGTGTGTTTTACACCTGTTGACATTTCAATGTTGGAATTATAACTACAAATGTTATTTGTCCAATCATCAGTTTCAGAGAACTGGGTGCATGACTATTTCAGTTAATATAATCCAGTTGTAATTTTGGCAAGTTGGTGTGTGTAACAGGGCAGGGGCCTTCATGTCTATTGCATTGCCTGTGGTGGCTGGCATAGAGGGAAAAAAAAAAAAAAAAAACATATTTAAGGAGCTTATGCCCCTTTCTGTGTCCCTGGATTGATTAACAGGAACCAGATCAGATATTTAAAACCAAAGATTGATATTCAGTGCTCAATGATTAAAAACAGTAAAGCATTCAACTATTTGTTTCCATTTTAGTAAAGGGTTCATTGACTGTCACTCAGTTTCTCATCTCCCCTCTAAGCCTGTATTTCTCTTTGAGTGAAATCTTGTCATAACTACTGTATATTCCACTATGAGAGCATCGTCGGAATAAGCTTTAGCCTCCTCAGTAATGATGGCATTGACTTAAACTCCTGACCCTGCCTTCTGTTTCCCAGCTTTTAAAGCAGTCTGATGATAGCTGTCGGATGATTACAGGCCTTTTACAAGGCGCTGGCGTCCACAGCTGCTATCACTGCTTATCTCCTTTTACGTTAATCTGCCCAGCCATGACCCGTTATTTGCTGCAGGATGGTGGGCAGCAGTGCTCTAGCGCTTGTGTATATAAATGCTTTTAAGCTGCAAATCTTACAGGGAGCAGATGTGACTCTGAAACCTTCCAAGTCAAGCATCATCAGACATGTTGATATATAAAAGGCAGCCAAACAACAATTGAACACCATACAAAACAATCAAATCATATCAGATGCTCATTTTGTGATTGCATTACTTTACTCTTTGTTCAAAATGTCACCTCTTTATTTAAACCTACAGTTTTTTTTGGCCACATGGGGGCAGCAGTAACCAGCTGTAAGCACTACCCATTGCCATATAATAATGTAATACAATTGACTTCTTAGCATGCAGTTGCCTGTTTACACATGCAGCAGACATGTAGCATCAACCTTGATTAATCCAAAATTAACTTTCTTTAATATTTTTGTTAGACTCCCCCAGCTCTTTAGAATAATATCTGGCTGGTCAGCTGCTAAATGATTTCACTATGTTCACCAGCTAAGTGCTAATTGTGTCTGTCTGCTGTTGGGTAAATTGGTATTTGTTGTGTTTTCATCACCACAAGAAATCTCTTTTACAAAACAGTTATTTTATACATTGTTCATTTTTAATTATTTTGTATTATTATTATATAGCAGCTTTAAAGTTTATTAGCTTTATTATTTCTGTGTAATGACATTTTGCGTACAGAATAGAGCTTGATTGATCACAGACTCTGTTTAATATCACTGCACATTTATTATATTAGGAGTTTGTAATGTTGGTCAGAGAACATAAGTAATACAAACACATTACAGGACCATTTTCCACTTTTTGTTTCAGTTTGTGGACAAAATCCATTAATAAAACAAATCATAGGGATAATTAGTATAATCGTTAGTTATAGCTCCAGTGTACAGTTTTTAGCACTTCACTTTCATAGCTTCCATAAGTACATTTTTAATGTAGAAGTGAAACTCAGGTCTAAATGATTCCTTAATTGCCACAGGGAGTTTGTTATTGCTTTGGCAAATGCTCGCACTGTTTGATGATGAGTTCCCTGCCTCCCTTTTGTTAGCACAGTCGTGTCGGTACTAAAGTCATCAGTATGATAATGTCACCCACTGAATTAGTGAGGCTCAAATTCAGCTCAGAGTCAGTCCGGGAAAGAGAGGTCTGGCTGGCTCTCTCTTCTGTTTGTCTCTGTATTCTCACTTCCAGCCTGTAGAACTGGGTTGTAATAAGTTATTTGACAAATAGCCGAAGGCCTGTGTGGGTTGGCTTTGGTGAGTAGAGACTTGGCCGACTTGTAGAAACGTCCTCTGATTGTTTCTTCAAGGCCTGATTCTCAGCACAGACCCACTATGTCCAAGTCGCCTGTGGAAATAAAACCGCATCAATTATTTTGCCTTTTGGACATTAATGTTAAATCGATGAATGCCAACAGCAAACCAATCAGATTTTATGCTTGTAGTGAAAGCAGCTTTTATGGTGGAAATAAGCTGGACCTTGCATTCGGATGTGATCCCACTCTAATGTGATGTCACAACTATGAAAACAAACAAGGCTTTTATTTATCATTTAGGTGTATCAAATGCAAATGTATCCTCTTAATTTTGTTGTCAATGACAGTAAAAGCAGGCATTTGCCCAACGGAACCACTTCGAGTTAAATTATTTGAAGTGGTAGTTGAACTGTTTGTTGACCCTAAGCAATCACCATATTTAAATACAGTTTCAAATTGTATTTGCTTAAATCTGTTACCTCCTACTATTTTGTTATAAGTATTACAAACGTATTGATGGCTGTCATTTGTCTAGCCTTGAATATATTGTTATACAGCACAAATAACAAACGCAGGATAGAAATTCAGTGATTTTTTTGATTCATACTTTCCATTATTCAAAGCTGCAGGAGATATGATATATGTTTCGAGCTCACCCAAAAGTGTTATCTGAAGTTGTCTTTACTCATGCCTCAGTTTGAATATCATAACCTGCAATTCTGTTTGTTTTCCCACTATAGTTTTATGTATCCTGTTGGAGGGGGCCTGGGACCGCCACAAGGTAACTCATTCTTCAGTCAATATTACCAGTCTATTCTTTCAAGCTGACTTTTTGAAAATATGTTTGACCAGTTTCATTATCAGAAGCCGATAAATAAATGGAAAGCTTTCTCTTTCAGAATTGAATCCGATCAGTGAAATAAGACTTTGCATTTTTAACTGTTGCACACGGGAGCTCATGCCTTTTGTTACCTGTGTCCAGAGTGGTGCATTATGGGCCTCAGATGTACTATCATTTAGCTGTGCTTGCAATGTCTTATTAAGGCTCTTGACTTTGCAGTAACCCTCCTGCTAAACCATCCACACACCGCTGGGGGACAATCATCTCTCAGGGGCCATTACATGCTCCCATTAGCAATGTCAATTTAGACTAAGTACATTGTGTGTAGCCACCTAAACAAGCCACTTATTCAGCCCGGATGATCCGTAACATAGTGAATCATTTGGAGGCTCCAGTAGGAGCTGGCTGCACAGCTCTGGCTGTCAGCTCACACTGCATCTGTGAAAACAAACAGACAGTTTTCTATTTTTTTTTTTGGCTCACCCCCCTTGTTTTGCTCTGAGCTGTCACCGTAGTCACCAGAAAAACAGATTTGTTTGTTGCTGAGCTTGTGTCTTTTTCCAGCTGTCTAGGAAATTGATTTGCAATACTGAATCATGTCCAGTCTCTAGAGGCTTTTTTCCCAAACTCCAGTCCAGGATTGTATTAAGCTGTCTTTAGTGTACTTATTGGGCATACTCATGCTTGAAAAATTAATAAAAGACACTATTCTTTCCCAGGCCTACAGTATATTATAACAGTGTTTGTATCTGTTTCTGCAGGCATGGTCCCCATGCAGCAACAACAACAACAGCAGCAGCAACAGCAGGGCTTCCCTATGGTTCCGGTCATGCAACCGAACATGCAGGGCATGATGGGAATGAACTTCGGGGGACAGATGCCCGCAGGAGCTATGCCTATGCAGGTGAGCTTATTTTTGATTCTGTGTTTGTTTATTTGTTTGATGTCTAAGGTGAAATTATCCTTCTCATGTTTCCTTAGAGATTTGTCGTTTGCATTTGTAGTGTTTTTAACAAATTGGCTAATGTTTGCTTCCATTTACGAATACGTACTGAAACCTTGCTGTGTTGATTTAACTGATTTCATTCACATGGAGGCCTGGCATTAGAGCTTATCTTAACCTTAGCAAGACATAAGTCCATTAATATCATTCTGTATTACAATGCTTTCCTTCGGTGCCAGTATTTAATATCATGTACAAGAGTGTGACAAGGGCTAATGCTAATGGGATGTCTGAGCTGCTGTCTATGTTATTTTTTTCGTATCTCACAGGGAGGGATGGCTATTGGCATGCAGACCCCTGGGATGCAGTTCATGGGTCAGCCGCAGTATATGGGGATGAGACCTGCTGGACCCCAATACACTGCCGACATGCAAAAACAAATGGCTGAGGAGCACCAGTAAGACATCTTTACAATAATGCCATATTTCACGTTTGTGTTTGTTTGTTTGTCAGCATGAATGCTTTTTACTTTTCTTTTAAAGTTACTGTGAGGAACTTTTGACTGGTTATGAAACAGTCTCCATGTAATGCTGATGCCCCTGTATGACCTACATAAGTAGACAAGACCATTAGCGTGAAGATTGGCTACTTCTATATAGTTATTCTTAATGCTTGGTAATTGGTGCCACCGGGTCGGATTCTGTGCAACATGATATGAAATAACGTAGGTTCAAAAGAAACTCCTTCAGCCCAGACTCCAGCGGGGCCTCCAGCAGTACAAGCGCCGTTGATATCCTTGGCTCTCCATATAATGTCTCCTCTTCATGCCCTTTAGAAAACGCCTGGAGCAGCAGCAGAAGATGCTGGAGGAGGACAGGAAAAGAAGACAATTTGAGGAGCAGAAACAGAAGCTGAGGCTGCTCAGCAGTGTCAAACCCAAGGTGAGTGTCTCTCTACAGCCTGTTCTTTTTGCTATTCTTATGGCATGTCGACTGCTCTTCTTTGTAACCTTCTGGGCTCTTGATCCTCTATTATTGCGTACTCAGACAGGTGAGAAGAGCCGCGATGATGCCTTGGAGGCAATCAAAGGCAACCTGGATGGCTTCAGCAGAGACGCGAAGATGTACCCTACTTCATCATCACAGACCAAGAAGCCAGGTACCTTCACCCCACTGATTTTACCTGTAATCTCTGAGATTTTGTTCCTGTTGTTCTTCTCCAGCTGGCAGCCAGACGATCCAAAACTTTCTGTCGGAGCGTATGACAGAAAGATGATCCTTGATCACATTTCTTCTATCACATTCTTTTTTCAGTCACTCACATCTGTACAGCTGTCAGTCTATTGTCATAAAAACTTTTGTGTTTATTACAACATTTGTGTATGAACCTCAGTGTTCACATTCTGAACAGCTATAGATTTCTCTCACTATAACTTATTCCTCTGCATTTCAGAAAATTTGTAGTTATGCATTTAACAAACATAGCCTGAAGTAATATTACAGCCGACGTTCCCAACCCGAAAAGCATTTTATTGAATCTAAATATTAATGAAATGTTATTTCAAGAGTTTAGTTGAATTTGCAGTTCTACAATTCCTGGTCTTGCACAATACAGTCTCCATCTCACTCTGGTAAATGTGCAGCCCATAATTCATTCTCCATTGCAGTGTGTCACGTGTTGTTCCATCATCATTATTTCTTCATTTTTGCAGACTCATCGCCACCACATTCTTCTGTCCCCACTCACTCCCTGCCCCAAGCTTTGTCGGAAGAAAATGATGAGTTTAGTGACTTTCAAGGGCCTGTAGACGCCCCCGCCTCCTTCCCTCCGCCCTCCTCCACTTCCTTCGCATCGGGCCTCTCCTCTCAGGCCCTCGTCCAGCCTTCGCCCACTGCCCCCGTGACAGGTTTCTCTCCAGACGATGACGAGTTTAGTGACTTTGTTCAGGGTCCTCTAAATGCGTTCCCTCCCTCCAACTTCCACCTCTCCTCTGAGGCCCAAGTCCAACCTTCATCCCCTTCCCTGAAGGCAGGCCTGTCCTCCTCCTCTTCCCTCCCTCAGTCCCTTCCTGCCTCTGTGTCCATTTCCACTGTCACCCAACACTCTGCTGTCAACAACAGCTCCCAATCTACATTTCAAGGTAACTGTCTTTTTGCTTTGTTGACACCTTCCTGCCCATCCTCATAGTATATACTCAACCATATATATATTTTGAATGAATCTGGATGACTTTTTTATTTTTTTTATTGTAGTGCTGCATTTATTGCTGATGCTGAATATTTTTTACTGGCACGTCTGGATTTTTGGGTTTGCCTTTGCCTGTGTAACAGTGTGAGCATTCAGCTAGGACAGCAGCTGGCCTGGCCTTATTACCTAAACCTTTTAAAGCTATTGGACACGACAAACTAGGCAAACACGGATGCAGCATCAATAAGAAAAACTGACCTTGCTTCGTCATTAGAAAGTGAGAATCTTTCTCAGTAGGTTTTAACAATATAGTAGCTGAATCCATCCTTGATAATGAATCTGTTTGTGGTTTGATAGAAGTGTGGTTTGTCACAATCGTGTGTCATCTGCCGCCTAATCTCTCGGAAGAGCGGCTGCTCTGTGACAGCTCTCAGTCTGTAGACTATGAATAACAGGACAGACGGATCACCTTCTGTCCAGAGAACTGCAACAGCTAGCTCCCCATCGAGTGACATCGCCCAGTCCTCCTTTTTCAGTATATTTTAGGATCGTTTTCTTTTTCAGATAACGTAGAATCAATTGCAGGTTGGATAAGATATTTGACATGGTGAATTAGTTCTGAAAAAATGTACACAGTAGAAATACAGGATTGATACACTGTATAGTAATTAGTTGAAAACAACTTTAACTGCTTTGTAAAGCCAGTGTGTGTCATCAAGAAACCTGTTCCTCATTCACCCCTCTAGGCCCGTCCCTGGAAGAGAAGCTATTCTCCTCATGCAATTTTACTGCTGATAAGACGGCACAGGTTAGCTTTAAATCCAAGCAGCGTTTGACTGAAATGGGTCCTGGAACTAAAGTTTCAACCCAGTTTCACTCCAGCACTAAAGCGAGGAATTGGGCTGCGGCCCCTCAGGACTTGAGTTCGGTCTTCGTGGCAGAAAAGCAACCTGAGGCCCCGGTGTCGGCACCCAGCGCCCCCCCATCAGCCGTTGACTCGTCTCCTCAAACCAGTAGTGACAGTGGTGAGAGACGTGCCTGTTTATCAGCCTTCATAGCTTCCTCTTCTCTCCCTTGCTTTGCTTTACACAATCAAAGCAGTACTTTTCTCTCTTTCCTGGGAAAATATTTCCACTCTTTCTAACAATCAAAAAATGATTCTGTCATAATTGGTTTATACCAGATTCTGGGCTGGTCATCATACTTTTTCATCTTATTTACTCTGAATACATTTCTGCTGATGATTTCCTTCGCTTCTTTGAACAAATGGAGTGGCGGTGTCTTTGGGGTATCCTCCCGGGTGTCTTTACAACTGCTCCTAAGCCAAGTCCCTGCTCTTACATCTGCCCATTTCATTCCTCTGTCACCTCAGACCAAATCTTGTTAAAGGGGCTTCTCATGTTGGCGCTTTCTACTCACATTGTGGAAATGGACTGTGTCTGTTGTGGTCCTGAGGTGACTCAATAAGCTGCTGTCTGTTCCCTTCCTATGTAACACCTTCTCAGAGAACCACCTCCGGCGCATGCTGACTGCTATGGTTTAACAGGGATGCGCATGGATTTTCAGGTGCCACTGATGCCGAAATATAATCCGAGGCTGATTTTGCATGCCACTTGGCTACTCCTTTGTGCTTTCATTTGTTTGTCTCTGTTCGTGTCTTCTGTGTCATCAAGGGGTATACAGAGGCTAATCTTGGAGACCTGGGAGATTTGTAATAAGAATAATTTAAATGCCCTTTGATAGCTGATGGGAGTATTATGTGCAAAGCAGCTGCCTGAGTAAACAGACACCTTGTAGACTCAATAAGATATCTAGTTAGGGACTGAAAATTCTCCGTAGTTTGTTAATCTATTTGTAGAAGAAAAATGTTTATTAAGGTAATGTTTGCAGTTAAATTAGATTTTATTTGTATATTTTTTCTTACAAGGCAGTCTAGTCTTTCCGCCATCCTTGAAGTTAGAAATGGCTCGTGTCTGACAAGGCAAGACTCTTGTGATTCAGTGCAGGAGAGCATGACATTATGCACAGAGTCTTCCAGACATCTGATTTATGAGTTTGTTGAGGCTTAGCAAATCCTGTGCCTGGGCAAGTTTTTTTGCTATAACAACCAACTGTGTGTGTGTGTGTGTGTGGGTCTGTTTGTGACAGCAGGTGTTGGAGTGTACCCACAACAAGAGCACATTCAGCCCATGCTGCCAGCCTGGCTTTACAATGACAGCCTCATCCCAGGTAAACAATTACACGTGAATATGTCCATTATAATGATTTAGACATTCAAATTTAATTCTGTATTTTGTTTAAAGAAATTAAACTCTAAAAATCTCCATTATGATTTAGATTTGAGAGATTTAAGTAGTTTACCTCTCCCCTTTCCAGTATGCATGATTATTTTCCTTTCTGTGTCTTTCCTCAGAAATGTTCAAGAAGGTTTTTGAATTCACCATGACTCCGGCAGGGATAGACACAGCCAACCTCTACCCTATACTAATGTCATCAGGACTTCCCAGGGAAGCACTGGGGCAAATCTGGGCGACAGCTAACCGCACGACACCTGGCATGCTGACCAAGGAGGAGCTCTACACCGTACTTGCACTAATTGGTGTGGCGCAGGTAAACACTGGAGTTACGACAAATTATCCCCTTAGAATGGCTTCACTAATCATCATCCACGGCTCCCACAGTGCCTCGGCATCAAGACCACACTGTAATTAGATGGGCTTATCTAGAAATGAGGAGAAAGGGATTGTGGGGCATTTTAAGCCGAGTCCCCATCAGCCGTGTTTGGCAGGAGGCTTCTTATCATCCTTAGCCTGGGCCTGTCACCACCACTCCTTGGATGATGCAAATCTGCAAGGAGCTCACAAAACATTGCATGCCAACACTTCCATGCAAGGAATAATAAGACACCTTTTGGTGATGTAAATCTTCAGGAGCTTTAAAACACGAGCACAACAAGTTGCATTCTCTTGTGAGGGGAAAAGGTTTAAGTCTGTCAGTGACATCTGTTCAAAAGGACCTTCACTTTGTTGAATAATATTTCTGCAAACATCTGTTTTTTCGCTATTTCACTGAAAAAATGATGGCATGAAATGGGGTTGCAGTAGCCACTGTGCCGTAATACCTCTAATTATTTTAATTAATCAAGCTATTTGACAAGTTATGTGTATGTATAAGCAGGTGCGAGTATGGAGGTGTTGCTACCTTAGTGGCATTAGATAACAGGCAAAATTAAAAGTTATTTTTCCATTGCCAGAGTATGTGTTCTGTGACAAGATTTGACAAATTGATGTTTAGAGTCAGGTCCCTCTCAGGTTTTGATAAAAAAACAAAACGATTTCAGTGTATTCCTCCGAGGGGGAATTTACCTTTTTATATTTGATACTATTCTAAGGGAAAGCGTGTTCAGTGTCTTTATGTATTCAAGGAATTTAACAGAGAATCCACCTGGACCTTGTGCTTTATAGTTTGGCATTTGTGTAAGAGTTTGGAGAGTGATAATTTCCTTATTATTGGAGCCATATAGGTTTGCAACACTTAACAGTTTATTGTTGATTGGGGCATGTATTGTGATAGGGGCTGCGTGAAAAAGAAAGTATTAGTTTCACCTTGGGGTAAGTGGAGCTTGAACATACAGGGAGAAAGAAAATGTGCAGGTGTGAATACCAATATACTGTAATTTGCTTAGCTTTTCCAGTGATGAGTCAGGAACTTTAGTTGATGAGGTTAGGCTTGTTTCCAGTATCTAAATGAGTTTAATGCTGAGAGAGCATTAAACCCTCTGGATCATTAGATGTGGTGTTTTCCAGAATGCCTGACAAAATCAGACATAGTGCATTCTTTATATCTCCAGTAGGGTTTCTTAAATGTGCTCACATTTTTTTGGTCAGAGCATCCATTTGTTTCGTCATGGTAGCTTCCTTAGTCAGTGCCTTAAAATCTTTGTTATTCCTTTGTTTCAGAGTGGCCTCCCAGCAATGAATGTGGAAATTCTCAGTCAGTTTCCTTCTCCGCCAGTGCCCAACCTGCCGGCCCTGGCTATGGCCATGGCCCCCGTGATGCCCCAGCACCAGCAGGCCATGATGACCAAGCCCCCGGTTTCTATGTCCATGGCCATGCCCACATCAGCACCACCAGTTATGGGCATGACATCCGCAACGCAGTCTCAAGCACCCACAAACACTAACTTCATAGCCAGTTTCCCTCCAGCACAGGTAACAAATCCATGCCTCAAGTTCTGCATTATCCATTAGTTGATCATAATTCACATCTTATTTACTAACATGTTTTCGGCTCAGGGGCCCAAAGCAGATGACGACGACTTCCAGGATTTCCAGGAGGCTCCAAAGGCAGGAGCAGGAGACCTGTCCTTCACTGAGTTCCAGGGGGAGTCGGGTGCAAGTTTCCCCACCACCATTGCATCGCAGCACCAAAACAGGTAATGGCCTTGAATGCACTGGAGATGCTGATACTGCAAAATGCTATTCTAATTGTAGCTCACTTATTAATAAGCAATGTCTTGGTCAGAGTTGTAATTAGTGATTTTCACCATCTGATAAGATACTAATGCTGAGTTTAGATTACAAGAAATATTTTTCTTCAGTGTTCCTCATTATTTTCTTGCTTCTTTTTGCACTTTCACTCGTTCTACTTTTCTAAAGAAAAGATGTAAATGTTTGTAGTGATAAAGGTCTCATATTAAGCCCTCATTGGCTATTTATAGCTGAGCTACTCTGCATAATATTTGTGTCTTCACTCGGTTATCTTGGAAACCATTCAGTCAGACACACTGTTTTAATATTTTGTAATAACCTCCCTAGAATAGCAATGAGTTTGGTTCATCTCTTAATTAATTAATTTCAATGGACAGTAGATACGCTCATTTCTTTATATTACTTTCTAAGCCCATTTTGAGAGACCGTCTTTTCCCGGAGAGGAGGCTGAAAAGCAATTATCTGTTAAAATACAAAGAGATAGTGGAATTTGAGTATCCCACATCTAAGTAGCACATGTGTTTTATAATTCCTCCTATTTCTCCCCTGAAAACATACTCTCATGACTGTTTCAGCAATGTAAGAAGAATTCCCCACAGTCTGAGATTGTTCTCTAATTAATGAGAAGCTGAAAAGCTCATGTTGGTCTGCCAGTCTGAACTGGCAGGCATCACTTACTGTCAGATGTGTTGCAGAGAAAGGGCTTTGATGAAACTAATATTTGCTGGAAAGTGAGCTTAATGATTTCCAGTAATCCTTGATTCTAGTATATGTCCTCTGATCAGCTACACTTTCAATGTAAAGCCAGATTTATACATGTTCATTTTTGTATGTCACAGAGGCATCAGCGCATAACACAAATGGGAATCATATAGACACTTTATTTTCATTATAGAAGACTTTAATCCACATCTATCAAATATCACTCCTCCTGATGTCTGGCTATATCTATTGTTTACCTGCAGTGCGCCTGCTATGCTGACTCCAGTGTCTGGTTCCTCGTCCGCCTCCGTCACATCCTCTGATAAGTACGCTGTTTTCAAGCAGCTGTCTGTGGATCCGCCTGCAGAGCCTACACCCCCCGTCTCAGGTACCTTCTATACCTCCCACAGAGTGAACGCCATGTTAGGAATTTGGAAATTTTCTCCATGAAATGCTCCAGTCAGGTGAACCTGGAGAGAAAATATATAGCCGATTTGGGATGGAATAAATAATCTCCAGATTTAAAAATCACATTAGAAACAGAGATAATGTCCCATATCTCATATCGGGTTTCAACATGACACAGCTGAGAAATAGGGCAACCGCTAACTTTCAGATTCTCAGATAGCATTTTATAACTTCTGAAATAACATTGACCCCTGAATGTAACCTACTGCAACTTTGAGTCTTGGACATTATGTCCAATCAGTTTTTTTTCTTCAGTTTTATGGAAATTGTTTTAACTTCTTATAATCTCAGTGGTCCTTAAACAAAACTTAAAGTAACGGTTGCCATAGCAAACTGCACTGAGGCAACACCTGCCTACTTGTTAAATGTGTTGTATTTTCTGTTCATACTTTACCCATTACCATCTTTATTTCTTCTGATCCAGATATTGGGGACAAATACAGTGTATTCAGACAGCTAGAGCAGCCTGCTGACAAGAAAACAGTCGGTAAGAAACTCAGCCACACTTTCTTACACATTCAAGTCTCCCTATGTTTCTAAAACACACACATCAGCAAATCAAAGTTGAAAAAAAAATAAAATACATTTCTGGGTATTCGTGTGAACAATTCCTTTGACCTCTTGGGCTCTGAAATGGTCCCTAGTGTGAAATTCCCCCTAATTAAACATTGTATAATGTCTTGGGTAAAGTTGTTAGGGCACTTCAATGCCATATTTGAATGCCTTTTTTTTTAAACTTTATCTTGTTTTGCAAGCCTGCAGTGTTGATACCAGTGTGTTTCCCATCCCTGTTTCATTAGAACAGTTTCCGATGGGGACGGCTATTACACCTCCAGTAAGTCATGCTTTGCTGTGACCTTTCCTTGGCATTGTCAGGCTCCATCTCCTTAATGAGCCCATTAGTTATCTCTTTTCCACCGTACAACAGCAGTGTGAACAGATTCTCTGTTTCCATCCATGCATATATTATACAGCAGTGGATTAACAACTGCTGAATCTCAAGAATGCATCCTGACTTTTTTCTTTGTGGTTTATACCAGCGGCTTGTTTCAAAAGATTTGACACAAAAAGATTCTGTTCCAAAAATGTTTCTGCTGCTCTTTTTATAGCATCTATTGAGCTTTGTCATTGCAAACAACACCCATCTTAACAAGCATTTTCAGTTATTATCCAATTTTAATTAATTCGTCAACAAAATAGTAAAACAACCTATTGTATATATTTTTACCCAAGTTAAGACAGTTACCACTGCCTACATTTTTGCGACTTATCTAATAGGGCAAGTAGAAAATCTTTATTTATAAACTTGCTCATTTATCTACTCAAGAACAGCATATCACATATTCTGATACATCCAGCTAAAGATATTAAGGTTATCTTTTCCACTTTATTGTAAAGTATTAAAACAAAAAGTATGTAGTTAATACATCCCATATATTTGTTACATTTTGTGGAAGTAAGGAAAGCCATGTTTAGGTCAAGCCTGATGCTGCCTGACACATGAAAGAAAGATCGCAGTCTCTTCCAAAGAGGCATATTGTATCTTGGTTTGGATAATTACCCGATTCTGATTGACTGCAGGGTGTCCATTAAGGAAGGGGTATTGCCAGGGCAAGGGAATGTTGTCTCTGCAAATTACATTAATTCCTAATAATGTACATCTTAAAGGGGATTATACCACTTATACTATGGTCATTTGGCGAAGAGAAAAATAATTAGTACCATTCATTTATATATTCATGCGTTTTTGCAACCAATTGATTGATCTCCAAGGTGTGTCGGACTGTTCTGGCCTCCACGTCGTCAATTAACTCCTAATGATTGACACCCTGTTGGGCATTATCCCTTAAGTAATAAAATACTGGTATCGGATCTGTACTCGGTATTGGTATTGTATTGGTATTGGGACTGAAAAAGTTCTATCTGTGTGTCCCTATATTTACTTTGCAATTGTTCAAAAAAATTTAAATAGCACTGGCAGCCAGTTGACCTCTATAACTCCACTGGGAGAATGTTGAGGGATTTATCAGACATATAACTTGTTAAGATGGACATTTCTTTTGCAGAATTTCTTTATCATGTTCTGTTCCAGGTTGAACAGTAAATTGCATGCTAGTGCCTCTGTCTCTAGATGACGTAGCTTTTTTTGTGCAGTGATGTGTGCTGTTTATTGGACGCTGTGCAGCCCACTGTTCATCAGAAGACTGGAAGTTTACCATGAACGTTCACAAAGAGAGCCATAACTAATAACTTCCCGCTTCCTTTCTTGTAGGATAACGACATATCTGACTCATAGCGGCGGCAGCTGTCAGTTTGCGATTATGTCTTTCTGCCATGATAAATATTTTTTAATGATCTTAAATTGTTGTCTTTGATTCGCAGGGGAAGGATTTGCAGATTTCAAGTCCGTCAGCGCTGATGATGGCTTCACAGACTTTAAAACCGCAGACAGCGTCTCTCCATTAGACCCTTCAGACCAGGCCAAGATCTTTCAACCTTCCTTCCCCTCTGCTTTCCCAACCTCTCAGTCACTACAACATATACCACAGCAGCAGCAACAGCCAGCAGTGTCTCTTTCTCAGCCCAAAAATCCTCTCAACATGGCGGACCTGGACCTTTTCTCTTCTATAGCGCCCTCTGTTCCTGCCCCCACTGAGACAAAACCCAGCACATTCCCCTCAGTGTCTGTTCCTCCCTCTCTAGTGCTCCTACCAGGTGGATCAAAACCTCAAGGGGGAGGTGCAGACGATTTTGGGGATTTTGCCCTCTTTGGCTCATCCTCTGATGCTGCTCAGGCTTCAGCAGCGGGAGGAGCTGTGGCAGCGCCTCAGGACGACTTTGCAGATTTCATGGCGTTTGGCAGTTCTGGTGGGGAACCTAAAGGCGAGAGCAGCAGCGTGGGGGTCCAAGGGGAGACCTCCACTCAGGAGCGACCTCAGCAGAGCTCAGACAAGTATGACGTATTCAAACAGCTGTCTCTGGAGGGAGGCCTGGCCTACGATGACACTAAGAGTGGCGGTGGCTCCTTCTCTTCTCTCAAGAGTGACACGGATGACTTTGCTGACTTTCAGTCCTCAAAGTTCTGCACAGCGCTCGGGGCTTCGGAAAAGACTCTGGTGGACAAGGTGGCCGCTTTCAAACAGGCCAAAGAGGACTCTGCCTCTGTCAAGTCCCTCGACCTCCCGTCCATTGGGGGGAGCAGCGTAGGAAAGGACGACTCTGAAGACGCACTCTCAGTTCAGCTGGACATGAAGCTCTCGGATATGGGCGGAGACCTGAAACATGTGATGTCGGACAGCTCTCTGGATTTGCCCGGTCTCTCGGCCCACCAGCCCCCCGCTACAGGTGAGGAACTAGTGAGATTGCTCTGGTGAGGCCCCATCCAGTCACACACAGTATTAATTCCAAGGCCAGCAGTGGCCTCTTCTCCTCAGTGACCACTTGTTACCACTAAACAGGGGTCAAAGGGCAATTAACGAGGTCCTAATTGAATTGAATATGCTCAAATACTGAAGACAGACGTAACACTACATGAATAACATATCAGATTAGATGCATCGTATCTTTCATTCTACATTTTCATCATTCATCATTATTTATTTATTTATTATTTATTTATTAGTTATTTATTAGTTATTTATTAGTTATTTATTAGTTATTTATTTGAATCCGTAGTCCCCCTATCTATTTTTCCATATTCCCTTCTCCTCCCTCAAGTATCTCCATGCATATATTATTATTACTGTGATGACAGAAAGTTTTTGGCCCAAATTTCTTATTTATTTACAAATGGTGCCTAGTTTTGATGTGTTTGCAGTCATAGTTCAGAGACAAGGTTCCCGGCTGCCGTCTGCGTGACTTGGATAAGCAAATGTATTGTGTCCACGCTGCAGCAAACAGACGAGCTTCCCTTCAGTGAACCTTTTGTCTCCACAGGCCGAACTTTAACAGTGTGTTGTTGACGTGTCGTGCAATGCTAACAGAGCGGTTAAATTGGACATGGACAAGAACAGGAGATTGTTACTGTGACAATCGTCTTGTTATTCTCATCACAGGTTTCACTCAATTGGCTGCAGTTTACCAAAGGCATTATCTGTAAGCCAACAATCAACTTTTGAACTGTTTGGTTTGTGCTGAGTGCGTAATATAATATTGACTAGCTAAAAATAGATTCCTTAGTTTCCGTCAAATGTTTCCTTAAATGTGCAAGATCTGAGATTGGGAGCATTTCTATTGCCTTCCAACGGCTCTCAACATGTAGACGGCAAACCCGCGTCTCATAGCTTACAGTGCAAACTAGGGCAAAAGTACTGACGGAGCTAACGGTGTTTACCTGCGGGGAAACTGGAGGGTGGCTGCTGGACACTGCATTTGGTCAGGACGCTGTTAATTGGGACAGCATAATCAGCTGTAATTGCCGTATGATGGCAGTGCAGAGCAGTGTCCGTGAGTTAACCAGTGGGACACGCTCACATGCACTAACATGTATTTAAAGCACGTCATCCCGGTATGTCAACAAAACACAGAGAATCTCTGATAACAACACACAAGGAGGGAGAGCGACTTCATTCTCTGCTCAGGTAGACATTACTCCGCCATATCTTTGCATAGCAAATAGTTGTTTGATGCTATATGAATGTTCAGAATGTTAAATACAGCTCCTTTGAATAAGAAACAGGACACAAGCTATTTTTATAAATAAAGCACTGTGCCACAGAAACAGCTAAGATGTAAGGTGCATCATAGCTGGATGCATACAATTTTTTGGCCAGAGTTAATTGAGTGAGTCCATGCTTTAGCGACTTTATGCACACCAGCTATTGCATTACTCTGCAGTATTTTAGACTTACCATGCAGTATTATTTGGATCAAATGGGCCCCTAATTATGAGATGTTTCTATAATAGCGCGACAGCTTTTTATCCCCATACCTGACGTCCATGAAAGTGGAGTCAAAGTATACATAAAACTAGTGTAGTGCCCGTTCATAGCGTGTGCCTTTTTTTTTTTTTTTTTTTTTGAGAACCGCTCATCCCATCAACTTCATACTTGACACTGCACTCCCTTGGTTCTTCAGCAATACACCCACCAGGGTGAAATCGATTGGATGAACAGACAGACAGACAGACAGACAGACAGACACCAAGAGTTTACTCAGTCTGCAGAGTCCTGAAGACGCACTCGCTCTGCTGCACAGAGCGCTATTGCTTGTTTATTGAAAGTTTATTAACATTGAAGGTAAATTCAATCCAAATTGCACCAACTTTGACATTGCACGTCCTTTGGTTTTACTAGCAATACACCCAAGTGTGAAGTAGACTGAATAGTTCCCAGGATATACAAATCAACCCAGTTTGGGTTATAATCAGGTAATGTTCATGTCAGCGTTCCCTCTCCTCCCTTCTCCAGTGCACATCATTTATTCATCCAGCATATCACCTTCCATGCCATGGCTCATGTTTCACAGAAACATTACATCCTTAATGTAATCTGAGACGGCATATAACCGCTGTTAGGTGAATGCCTTGCAACTCAAACATTTGAGTTTCAAATTTTGTAACCTTAATTGAAAACTTTTGTGAGGTTTGAGAGAGTAGAAAAAGTATTCACAAGACAACATTGACACTTTTTTTTTCTCACACATTCAACTTTTTGCATAGACAGCATTTATTTCTAAACTTTATCAGTTAATCATCGCTTAAATAACATTTATCTCATATCATTTCACCCATGTAAAAGAGGATTCCTCTTCTGATCACAAGAAATCATAAATACAAAAACATCCCCATTGCCTTATTTCAGTTTCTGGACAGTGGTCGAAACAAAACTGGCCTCTCTGTACTGTCCAAGGAGCTGCAGTAAAACAGTCAGGCTACTCCTGATACCAGTGCCCAGTTTAACATCGACACATTCCTAAGAAGCTTTCCCACTACTGTTACAGCTGCTCCACCCTTCCCAGGCTTATTTATCCGATATTCTGTTCTCGGAGAGCTCTGCGACTAATCTGTTGTTTAAAGTGTAGCAGGCCGAGCAGTTTGAGCACCTCAACATGCTTTGCACTGTGTTTCTGGACATGTACGTAATCTTAAAGAGACAGTATTTCTCTTGTGAGGTTCCTTTTTAGGAATCTAATTTAATTTATTTGTTTATTTATTTTTACCGTTATCTGTGATATTGCAGCATGAATTATCATGTGTGGCTCTCCAGTCTGGCTCTCTGAGAACATGATGCCGTTAGTATTACCCTTCCTGCCTTGCTTTTTGCTGCAGTATGCCTGCCTTTTCAATTTGTGAAATTGACAAGAACATAAAACAAGATTTCATTTGATGCATAACAGTATTGCAAGTTGTTTTTATCAAAGAGACAAATGTATACATACAGATTTAATAGTGTATTTTTATTACAGGAATATGAGCTCTTATTATACAGACTCCTTGATCTTGGTGTGATTTGCAAACTATGTAAATTAAATGTAGCCTACAGTATTTAGTAAGATTTGAATATTTTAGGTCAACATTCCAAACTAAACATTGTTGTCTCAAGTTATGATGTGCTATTATTTAGGGGATCATAAGAGTTTTTGCAGATTAGCCTGCTTTGACAAACAATCACTGTAGCAAGAGAAAAAGGATACTGTCTCTTTAAATCTGTTTCTGCATCTGTGATCGGATGTAATTAAAACCCTTTCTGGGATGTCAGGTGTAAGAATGGCCCTCTTTGTTTTCTGTAACCCTTTGAGTGCTTGAACAAGATCCCTTCACTTTTTTTACATGCACATTAGGAGGTTAATGCAGACATTGTGATATCCTCCTCTTGATTTGTTATTAGAAAAAAATCTTATTTCATAATTGTAAATGAATAAATGACAGCCGCTTAAATTGTGGCTTTTAAGTCCTCACTGCTCCTAAAATGCAGTTTGTCCAAAGCCTTTCCAAACAAACCAATTTTTCCCCTCAGGTCCTCAAAGGGTTAATGCTTCCTGCCTTGAGCTTGTTCTTTGAATTATATCTTCAAACTGGCTTTGCAAGTGTTCTGTACTCATATCTTTTCCAAAACACCTGTTGCTTTACATCCTAATAGTAAAACACAGTTTGTCATCTCCCCAGAATTACTGGTTTTAGTCTGTGAATGTGCCTTCTCATTCTGGTTCCTGCTTCTATATCCTCGGATTATCTTTGGTTTACCTTCTCTGTTTGTTTTCTACCCTTTTCTCCTGACTCTGCATGCCCTTGTATTCTAAATGACTGAAATCTAATAATTTACAAGTGTTAGTTTGACAAACCTCTTGTAATGATAGACCTCTTTCACAGTACTTTGTGACCTCTCTCTCTTTCTCTCTTCTCATGTTGTCGTAATAAATATTACTGTTGGTATTGCTGAAATGCGTACCGTCTTATTTTCTCCTTCCATTTCTTATAAGGCTCAAAGGGATCTAATGACACAAAGCTTACAGCACTAGGTCCTTGTCAATTTCACAAATTGCTTTTTGTGTCTGAGGGGTTCTGTCATGCAAAACAGGAGGTGTTCGACAAGGTCAATATGTGTGCGTGTGTTTATGTGTATCAGAAAAACAGAGAGAGATGTAAATACTCAAGTGTTGGGAGAAATGTGTGCAAGGTGTGTCAGTTAGTATTTGTGATAAAGAAAGAGATCACAATCTGTGTTCTGTCAACACAAAACATTATAAGAAACATAGCAGATGTAATGAAAGAGAAGATGCATTCAGGTTGCACTTAGTACAGTTTAAAGAGATCAACTGTGATTGATGTTAGGAAAGCTGTTTGAGAATGAGAACAGCTAGTGGTAGCCAGTTTAGAGAGAATGGTCCACTGCAAAAAAGGTGTTAGTTTTCTTTGTGTTTCAGTGAAATGGCGAAAGTAATTTTCTTCTCATAAACATAATTAAGGTCAGACTTCAAAACCTTTTGTTCACCGTTCGAGCGGTAATTAGTTAAACAGAATTAAAAAAAATCTGGATTTGAGGATGTGTTACTGTTTACAACAAAAACAATTAGTCAGGAGCAGGTATTATAATGAAGAAGTCGTAAATATGCTGGTTTACGATTCTGTCTGTTGCAGAATTAGTTTTCACATCTTTTAACGGCAAAATAAGGGGAGGGTTTCCTTTTACAACACATCTCATGCTTGACACTATTGACTATGCAGCATAAGTGATGCTACACAATATGCCAGTAAAGTTAGATGGTCAGTTCTCCAAAATAACAAACATGTAGTTGTGGTGATGCATAGTGATAGTTTCAGCATTATCTGCAAATTTTCGCCTCCATCCCAGTACATGAAGGTGAATGGACATACATTGGTTGTGCTTACAGGATTGAAAAATGACATTTCAATAATCAAACAGAAATAAAACATTTAGTATGGGTAATGCACAGAGGACTGATTTCATACGGATTATTTCTTTGGTTGAAAGTTGCTCCAATAAACATCCACAGGCCGAACATGAATATCCAGCGTAACCGGGATATTGGTTTTCCAAAGAGATGGGTCTGTTGTTTTTAGCGTAATTCTCAATCTCGCTTACAAAGTTTCATTGGGATGAAGGCAGAAATGATAGAATGATGAATCAAAACCTGGCTTGACACCACTTGAGGTAAGTGAAGAAATATAACGCTTGAACCATCCATTAGTGAGACGGTGATAATCCAACAGAAATCTCAGTCCCTCACCGAGGCTCATTAATCTACCTCCTATCATGACAGCATCTATGCTATTCCTAGACACCACCGGTATGTCTGTGTTGTCATTACAGAAGGAGACGACCTGAAATTTGACCCCTTCGGGACGTCGGGCCTCAGCACCCTGTCCAGCTACGACTGGTCAGACCGTGAGGAATGTCTGCCCGGGGAGGTCAGAAAGCCGCAGGGCTTTGAAGGAGCTTCCCTGCCATCTTTAGTGCCAGCACAGAGGAAGGAGCTGACCTTTGGCAGCACAGAAAACATCACAAGCAGCTCCGTAGCAAAGATCACAACCTCCTTTCCCACCCAGGACGGCTCATCCACAGATGACAAGTTTGAAGCCTTCGCTGATTTTGGCCCCAGCAACCAGGGAGGTGGCGATGACGAGGACGACTTCGGGGACTTTGCAAGCACTGTTTCTGAAAAGTCTGACTCACCTGCCGCCACTGCTGAGGGCGGCTCCGAGGGGAACCAAAGTGAGGCCTCTGATGAGTTCGGAGCCTTCCATGGGGACAAGCCAAAGTTTGGCAAGTCTGACTTCCTCAAAGCCAGCGCTCAGACCAACGTCAAGTCCAGTGAGGAGATGATCAAGAACGAACTGGCCACCTTTGACTTGTCTGTTCAAGGTGAGTCACAATCATCATGTTCAACCTACTATGTGTGATTGAAATAGAAGTGACAGTATCTTCATCCTTCTTTTACATTATCTATCTTACCCGTGGTTTCTGGGAACATTTGTTTGGCAGTTTATACTATTTTTATATTACCGTTTTATAAGCCAATCAATTTAATGAAAACAGTCATCCCTTGTGGCCTTAAACCAGAAAAGCACAAATTAAAAAAAATCTGACAGATGGTGGAAAATGCCTCATATCACAATATACTAGAACCCAAGATGATGTCATCAAATTTGTTTGTCCAAAATGATTCAGTTTACAGTGATATTAAATGGAGAAAAGCAGCAATAAGTGAATGTGTGCATGTTCTCAACTAATTTTACTTGGATCTACAATGTTAACTAATCAGTTTCAGCTCTATACAGTGATGTTAATATCAACACGTTGACCAAATTAATTAAAACTGTGACTCTGTTGGCCAACTCTAAACCGTGGCCCTAAAATGGCGCAACAACACTCATCTCCCACCCCACCGCCACATGTTCAGCCCATCAGATCTGCAGTAAAGCTGTCAGACATTAGATGGCAGTGTTGAGATGACAGCTTTGCTTTGGTGGCAGTGACTGGTGAGATGGATTAGCAGAGCCCAACAAATCCATGAGCACAAATTAACAGTATCCACTGAAAGGCTGTTCATTTTTTAACCGCTGTTTGTGGGTGTCATGTTCCAGGAATAATTTAACAGCTTTCTCTGTGCTGTGATAAAAGCCCATTTGCCCCATAGATTTATCTCCCTGTGCTGGATTTAATTTGTGTGAGAAAGAGACCCTCCTTTCTTCTCTGCGCCCAGTGGAACAGTAATCTGATCATGGTGGAGCTTCTGGGTTTCGGGGAGGATGACGCATGTCTCTGTGGGTGGTGGAGAAGTTGGAGGGGGGGTGGGATAGATTACCTGTGTCTGGATACGCACACACACACGAACTAACTGCCAGCCCCACTGGAATAGCCTATGTTTGTTGTGGTACCCTGCCAGGATTTGTCTGAGTCCCTTTGAATAATTCAAACCCACATATTTGTGCCTCTGTTTTGTACGTAATTATTGTTTGTCACAAATTAAGTATTTACTCATGCTGTCCTTGTCCAGGAGGAACTAGCTGTAACAGCATGGAAATATAACGATTGCAAACAAACATACCTCAAAGTGAGTTATCTGCTGAACTGATTAAAACAAACAAAAAACAGTTTGTGGTTCTCGCTTTGTCTCAGGCTCCCACAAACGCAGTCACAGTTTGGGCGACAAGGAGATTGGGCGTTCTCCTCCGTCCCCGGCTCCAGAGCAGCCCTTCAGAGACCGATCCAACACCCTGAGCGAGAAGCCCGCCCTGCCTGTCATCAGGGACAAGTATAAGGACCTGACTGGGGAGGTGGAGGTGAGGAGGGCCCAGAGTTAACTTTTAGCAACCACCAGATTTCCGCACAATACTCTGGAATGGGAAAGTGTACAAAGTATAGACATGTTCCCCTGTTCTCTTTTGCCTTTGTGTTCATTTGAGATAATTTTGTTGTTGCAGGAGAGCGAGCGTTACGCATACGAGTGGCAAAGGTGTCTGGAAAATGCTTTGGAGGTTTGTATTTGTTTGTGTCCCAAGTCATTGTGAGAATGACTATACAAATATACGGCATTATTCTTATCGCGTACGCTTTGGGACAAATCATTTCCATTCCCCCTGCAAACACACCTTTTATGATTTGGATTTAAACCAATTTAATGTGTCCTTACATCAGATAAGAAAAAAAACAAGTTTATTGGGGAAAGAAGGGAGAAACTTCAGGGAGAGAAGCAGAACCCAAACTGAAACTGGAAGCTAGTTCTATAGGAGAGGATCTTGATTCTACTTTTGGAGACTCTAGGAACCACAATGACCCCAGCATTCTGGTAGGGAGGTGCTCCAGCTCATAGTACCTGACCAATAAGGGCTTTGTTAGAAAAGAGAAGGATTTAAATTCAATTCTGGATTTTTACAGCGAGCCAGTGCAGACAAGCTTATAGGTTTTGGTCTGTTCACTAATTGAGACAGAGTGTAGTTGTTTGCAGATGTTATATTCAAGACAAAAAATAACTCACTGTGATGGTGTCAATCCTAGAAAAAGTATTTCTTGGTCCAAAACTAAGCTGTGTAAAATCAGACTTTATGGTTCTTTTTTTCAGCAGGACATATACTTCTTGGCAAAGGATATAATTGTGATGTAAATGTATACAATATATTAATGCTGGCTTCTGTCTTCCCACATTAAGGTCATCACCAAAGCCAACAACATCCTGAACAGCATCAGCAGCTCCTCTGTCTGCACCGAGGTCATCCAGTCCGCTCAGGGCATGGAGTACCTGCTGGGTGAGGAGTCACAAGACACACACACACACACACACACACACACACACACACACACACACACACACACACACAAGCACACACACACACACACACACACACACCCACCATAAGCAAGCGAAGACTAGCTATATAGTGTGAACAAGAGGCTGTTAAAGAACCCGGTGTGTGGCCTTGCACCCTCTGAAGGACAGAGAGGACAAGATTAAAACACGCTCTGGTGTGATGGCTTATCTCTGCCTGGTCTGACAAGGTCCTGTTCCCTCATTGTGCCTCTCTGCTTTTTAATGAGCTGCGAGTGGCAAACATGGCACAGCGAGGGACTCAACAAAGTGTGCCTCGCTGAAAATGAAACAAAAAGAGCAACAGAACAGGTTTTTGTGATACTTGCGCTTGTGTATTTTCTCTGACAGGCGTTGTGGAAGTGTATCGTGTCACCAGGCGGGTGGAGCTGGGCATCAAAGCGACCGCCGTGTGCTCCGAGAAGCTGCAGCAGCTGCTGAAGGACATCAGCCGCGTTTGGAACAACCTCATGGGCTTCATGTCGCTGGCCAAGCTTGCTGTAAGATACGCAAAAAAATTAGAAATATTCCAGAGCACAGGATAATTACACAGTAAAGCAACCAAACATGGACACAGATGCTGAAAATGCTTTCACTGCCTTCCCTTATCACCCAGACATGTTTAAACTCTGCAAGTGCAGGTACACAATTACACATGATCATAGAGCACTGAAAAAAGGCTACAAAAAACATAATGAAATGGTAGCGTATGCAATATTGTCGTTCCATTAGCTAAAAAAAAGAATTCAATGATTTAGTTGCAATGTAGCTTGAGCCTGTCTGCTGCCGTCTGTAAAGCAGAAACATTGAGGATAACGACCGTCCTCAGTAACAGTCAGCAGAGTTGCGATATTGGTTTTCACACAGTATCTTGAGAAGGGAGGGAGGAAAAAAATGGAACTAATGTTTAATTGAAGCATGCAGGGAGCTTTGTTTCTTAAAAAAAGAAAGAGATTGTATGCTAGTAGTGTTTGTTTTTACTCCACATAGCTGAGTCTTTATAGAAAGGCGTTGATGCTCGGAGATGTTTACTCTAAGCAGACTTCTTCTCATTGCTGTTATTATAAGAATAGAAATGACTACATTTTGCCCTTCGGCAGGATGTTAAATTAGTTTGTGTTTTTTTTTTTTTTTTTTTTTTTTTTTTTTTTTTTTTTTTGTGCGTGTGTGTAGCCTGATGAAAGCTCCCTCGATTTCTCCTCCTGTATTTTGAGGCACGGCATTAAGAATGCCAAGGAGCTGGCTTGTGGGGTGTGTCTACTCAACGTCGACGCTCGCAGCAAGGTTTGTGCACACACACACACACATACACACACAGAATAACAGTTAGTGGATTCATTTTTACATAAATATTGTTGTGCTCATCCACACCGGATAACAACTGACATTTTTTTGACTTTGAAACGTTTTACAGAGCAAAGAAGAAAGCACTATTGGACGTCTGTTTAAACGAGTATGAGACATTAAACTGTCGACTAAATCTTATTCCACTCTTTCCCACTGGGGGCCTCGGGGGGCCTATTCTCCTTTTACCGACGAGCCCGGCGGGGGGCCAGAGTGACAGGATTCACTTCTCTCCACTGCTCCTCTCCTAAAAGCAAACAGTTGTCTGTACAGACATACACTGTAACAGACTAGATTTCAGCCAAAATCACTCTTTTAAACTTTAATCCATTGCCTGTCAAGCTTTCTGTTTCTCACATGGCACATATGCAGTTTGTAATGACCCTTTGATTTTCATAGTGTTAAGTTTAGACAAAAGCAGCTCCTCATTTTAAGCCGATGACCGAGCTAGCTAACTATGTTGTGTATGTATTTTTTCCAACTCCTAACACTGAAACTTAATCTGTTAGTCCCAGACAAAGACTCAGTGTTCTCACCATCTATGTGAAAGCGATATTTTTATGTCAGTGCAGAGATTTAGTTCTTGGTAGTTAGTTCTACTATTAGCTCAGCTTGTTTGTACTGTGTACTTTTAACGTTACAAAAGAGAAAAGGCTTTTAGGATGAAGACTAACCAGTGTTAAACGCTATCTCAGGTAACTGAAGTTGCTTGACTGTAAACTTCCCTAAATGTAATAAAGAGCTAATATTAGCCTAATCTCTGATAGCGAGGATATGCTAATCGTTTTAATGTAACCAGTAACTCCACAAATGAATGTAGTCAGTTATTTATGAGATCCTTGACTTTTGAATTAACTCTAGGTTACTAGCTTTACTGTAGGTAAGGAGAAGATACCACTGTGTAATACATTCTTTACACTTTTGCTCTTGTCTTCTTGAAAAAAAGACACCACCCTTCAAATTGTTTTAATGTTTGGTGTCTCTCGTACTACAGACCCATGTGCACTGTTTCAACATGTGAAGAAATCCACTGCTTGACAGGCCTGACATGTCTACTCACAGTGTCTAAGCTATGATTGGACCCTCACCGTTCTCTGAAGGGGTTGAACGAGTGTTCCCAGCTTTTGAACTGAACTGAAGGATGACTCAGGATAATAATGTGCACTCATCAAATAAGTGAGAGAGGAGAGTTGTCACTTTGGCACCTCGGGGTGGGTCCTTGCACTCTGGGATTGGTTCTTCAAGGTCACAAAGGTCGTCACATTTTCTTGGAAGGGTTTCATTTTCTACTCTGTCGCCTCTATCACGGGGGAACTGCTCATCTCGCCACCTGCAGCTAACAACCATTGGTGTTTCTGAGAAGTGTTCAGTCATTAACTCCGAATGGGGCGCTATGTGCAAAATTTCTGCATGTGTACCTCTTTGCCTACGGTGGCTTTGCTTTTCATCGACGTGGGCCGTTAATGGTATTCTTGGACCCTGCGGTTTAGAGGGCAGGATGGTGGCGCAGATTGTTTCTTGTTTTCCCTCTGCTGCTCAGCCAGAAACAGATGGATGGCCCAGGCAAGATGTGGCGACTGAGAGGCATCTAGGATGCAAGCAGGTGTGGCTTACACATTAGTCATAAGCAGGGAGTACAGCCGACAATTAGACCTGCTCACACACACACACAAACACAAACACACACACACACACACACACACACACACACACACACACACACACACACACACACACACACACACTCGGTCTCACCTCTCACTCTTGTGTGCATAGAAGCAGGCTGAAATTAATGCAGTTTTATTTTGTCTCTGTGCCACTAGCATGAGATTAATAACCCATCTTTTAATTGCATTTTTGTTTTTGGCAGAGCCACACTGGTAAGAAGGCATAAAAGCCAAGTGAAGAATAGCATCCCCTCAGAGTATAATGAAGTGAAAGAACAGCTTTGGCTACAGCAGACGGCACTGATTGTTGCATTGTCCTTTAGTGAGGAGGTACTGATTTGTTTATCAACCAAAGGTACTGAAGGGAGGAGATGTTGATGTGGTGTCAAAGAAATGCGACAGCTGAAGAGCTTAATGGCTCCTGCTTAGTTCTTGCTTTGAATTTTAATCTTTCAAAAGCTTCTGTAAAATTTGTATCCCATTTGTTTAACAAATTGACCCATAAATATATATTTCAAATTCAGTAAGAGATTCCGTCTCACCTTGTCGCTGTTGGAGTGATAATTCTGGGAAAGCTGCAGTTTTCAGTTGTCTCCTTTTCTCCTGCGGGTCAGGAGGTTTGGATGGGCAGCTTCATCTCATAGCTCAGTTTTTCACACAAAGGCAGAAGCAGTTATGTTTTATCATAAGTGATACTTTTCAGCTAATGATGCTCCAGCGCATCTCCTAAATGATTAATGTTAATTTGAGCAATTAAAGGGAGAAGCACTGGAAAGGATTTTAACTTGAATAATATATCATATCTGGCTATTTATATTAATGCATGCTTCTGAGGTGCCTACAGGATTTGGATTGATCATTCTGTGTAGCTTGTGCTTGAGGAGGTATGACAGCAGTACTAACAGAAGTTTGGATCCCAGCGTTGTCAGCTATTTTCTGCAAATGTTCCCATCCTGAAAATTTCAATTCGTAAATCAGTTTTTTGATGGCCCATCTCTGTCACAGTTTGCTGTATTGTGTTTCAGGTTAGCAAGGTTCCTACACAGTTAAATAAAGTCCTTAGGTAATACCGAGCCTGAAAAGAGCTGTGTGAATGTGGAAGTTATTCAGTCAGAAATTGATTATGACTCAGGCTTTAGGGGGAAAAGAAATAACATTAACAATCGCTTCTGTCCGACCTCCACAGTCTGGATGTGACAGTGCTGTGTCTAGGTACATCAGCTTATTAAACCCAGCTGGAATAACGTGATAGTTTATGATTTAAATGACCAAATAACATGAATTCTTTCATTGTAATCTGAAGAAATGCACAATTTATTACGGACGCAAGATACTGTAAAAGTGGAGTTTATGTCAGGAAACAGCAACCAAGCAGGCAATATGTATGCAGGGCTGCAACTCACTATCGACTCGTGTCATCACAATGTTCGGTCTTTAGCGGTTCCGAAACAGCTGATCTGCTAATATTAGCATGCTCAACACTGAGAAATACTTCAATATTATAGATCAATCAAGGCCAAATCTCTTTTAATTTTAAGATCAGAAAGGGGGTAGGCGCCCAGGTTGATGATTACTTGCATCTTTCATTTTTCACTCACAAATAAACTGGAAAAGGGAACCTCTTTTCTGGTAAAACAGCTGATCTAAATGTTTGCTTGCTGCTCTTTCTGTGCACACTTTGCTCAGGGATTTGCATGAACATACTGACTGCTCGTTTGCTTACAGGCATTGCTTAAAGACACTGACAGGAGCTTAAGGGTAATTATGCCTCTTTTTTTTAAAAATCTTTTGTAGAGTAGAAGTTTATAAAGCTGGATGGTAGATTCAGGATAGTTTGTAATATTATCTTACCTGGCAGGGGCTCAGTCTGATTCCCTAACCTTTACACGCACATAACAAAGGTCAGATGAATTATCAGAGTTGTAGTTTTAACTGACCAGCTCCAGCTTGAGAGCATAAATACTCTCACTTTATGTTCAGAGTAGAGTTACAAGTGGCTGCCTGTCTAAAGGCTTAATAATACACAACATCACTGGTAAAAAAAACACTAAATGGGCCCACAATCACTACCAGACAGGTGAAGTCTAAGAAGGAGAGGTTTGAGAGGGAAAGGACGAGGCATCGAGGTGAATCTTTGTGTGACCACCCTTTCGTTTAGTATCCTCTCCCTCTAACGTTTCCCAGCTTTTGCAGCCGCGAGTGCAGTTTTGTGGAAACAAGTAGGCCAGGGCACAAAAGAGCTCAGAAAGGAAATCGCACTGCTTGTGAAATGTGATTGTAAGAAAAAAAAGAAAGAAAAAGAGAGTGGAAATGTGTCATTCTGTTTGCCTGAGAAAGCCCTTCGTCTGGCTGGAGCATCCGTGCTGCAGGCTGCATTCAGGCAGGTGGAGATGTGTTTGACTTAATGGCGTGCCGTGGTGGTTTATTTGTATGCAGTTGCTGCTTTCTGCATGCGTCTCCCCTCTCCTCCTGTGTGGGAGGCTATGATTCACTGCACATGACTCATTCCTCTCTCCCGGCCTCAGCTCCCAGTGTTTCACCACGGATGCAAACTGTTAAGCAGCACATCACACACATCAGCGTCTCCTGATTGCACACAGACGCACACGGCACCCAAATGGGGATCAGGTCCCGGCATTTCATTTCATCAACAGCCACTGTGTATTTAGATCAGTTTAAAAAAAAAAAAGTTTAACAACATATTATGAAGCAACGGGTTTGGCTGAAAACATTTTTGAAACTGTGGAGATTGAATTCATTCATATCTGCTTGAACAAAGCATGAACAAAAATGTAAACGGTGTCAAGTCCTGCAACCTCACCCTGAATAAAACGATGGCACATCAGCATCTGGTTTAAACTTGCTACAACGTCCTAGACAATTTTAATATATAAGTTGACCATACATGGAATATTTTCAGACTCTTTATTCTATCTTTTAAGACATCAAAGCATTGCTTAAAGGATATACAGGTTCCATGAGGCAAAGTTTGCAGGTGTTGAGCAAAGACAGCTCTGCTATTTGAAAAATTTGACAGTGACTGGAGTCAGAGTTGCCATCACTGTTTTCTTGGCCTCAGCTGTTCAACTGAAACGCCAAATTAAGTTGTTAAATATCTGTGAAAACGGACAATAATCTAATCTACCTCACTGCTTCACACGCACACCTAAAACTGAATCTGTAGTGCATGTACGGTTTGTAAAGAGCTTCCTTGCACTCTACTTTTGCAAGGTCTTGGGTTTCTTTGTTTCTCTTTTGACACACATGGTGTACATTTTATTTATTTCACTGCAATGACAGAAATACTTGAATTTAAAAAAGAATATACTCTATTATAGTCGTTGTATACAATAGTACACAGCCCACCGTAATGAAATGGAAGCTCTGCATTTCTAATCCATCCTAAGCATTGGGAGAATTTAGCAGCTTTAAGGCGCCCGAGGAGCATCTTGGGATTCTGTGTCTCGCTCAAGGACACTTCCACATGCGAACAGCAGGAGCCGGGGGAACAAACCACCAATGTTGGGGTTAAAGGTCGATCCGCTCCATCACCTGAGCCACAGCTGCCCTAAAATAACAAAGAGATTGTCTTAATGTCTCAAAAAGAGCTTGATGTGTCACAGGATGTTGTATCCACTTGGTTTGAATTCGTACATGACGTCATTCATCAGAAAACTTTGCTCATATTCTTAAGATGAATTAAGATGTTATGCCTTTTTAAGATTATTTATTATTTATACGTACTTTGCATTCTTTTACTTGCACTAGTTCTCTCATACAGTTTTAAGTGAAGTCTTTCCTAGCTGGTATTGCATTCCTGTAAACCCATGTCTATTAACATGCAACTTGACTGAAATGTACAGCAGTGCTGCGTGTGAATCATGCTGTAAATGAAACGTTGTTGCTCATTTTCAGTATTCAAACTTTAAACTGTAGAATGATGCGCGGTAACGTTGTTACTAGTGGTTCTCTCAGTTCAGCAGTAGGCACAACAAGTAGCTATAACTTAGAACCGCAGCGTAAAGGCATAATAAAGTGTCTCACTCCTTGTCTATATCTTCCACATCTCTGCCTCTTCCTCCTGTGTGCGCAGATGGGTTAATAGTCTCTGTGATCCAGGTGTGTAATATCTCAACCTTTTCACTGTGACAGGCATTCAACTCGGAGACAGACAACTTCAAACTGCTGTACGGAGGCCACCAGTACCACGCCAGCTGTGCCAATTTCTGGATTAACTGTGTGGAGCCCAAACCCCCCGGCCTCATACTGCCTGACCTGCTCTGAGCTCTGGGCTGCGGCTGCCATGGCAACAGGTTATAGGCTTATCAACATCAGATAGGTAGAGCTACGAGGCGCCACGCACTGCACAGGCTGCCACCTTGGACTGAGAGAAGGTCGCTTAAAGTCACTGGATTCCTCTGTTATTCTGTATTTTATCTCTTTTGTCTCAACTCAGCTGTCACTCAGATCTGGTGATGTGTTAAAAGCTTTTGTATAAATATTTAACATCTACGTTGTTATTGTCACTCATTTGTTCTTAGACATAAATGACCTAAACCCAGGTCAGCTGTATAGGTCATATTTAAATCGGTTATGAACAATGCGTTAAACACATTTTTTCACTGCGGAAAAAAAGTTAATTAATCAATAATCACTTGTCAGTGACTCATATTTAAATTATTAGGTGTGCAATATAGGATGTGGAGTTTTTAATGTCACTAGTTGCTTCTGTTTGAGAGGTTTTTATTCACGACTTCCTTCCTTTTCACCGAGCCAGAGCTGTTGAATCATAATCCTATTATTGAACTTGAATTACATTTGTGGGTCAGGTCTGTTTGATGAAACTCTGTGGCTGTTTTGGTTTTATTATGTAATCTGTAATCTTTAACATTCAAACTGAGGCTGGTGTTATACGTTTTCCTGAATTGTGTTGAATTGACAGCTTTGAATGTTTTTGCACGGTTGAGGAGATTTCAGCACCTCCAGGGGTATTTAAAATGTATATTTTATAGGGGAAAAGGGATTTGTGATTTGGGGTCCTGAAGTGAATCATCTTAACGGTATTGTTTTTGTGTCTTGGTGTTGTGTGCAACTAGAGCTGAAGGTCATGAAAAAGTTGACTGATTCTGAATAGAAATTGCAGCAGCACTTTTTCTATATTACAGTGTTATGCTGTAGCATTGTAATTATGACTAACTGTAATGTGAATGTGATGTAAATAAATAAGCAAACTGTTTATTATAAGTGTCGTAGATTATTTTATTTTCCAGATTTTTTTAATGGCTGTCTAAAAACAATATTCACATTCGTACATTAAGTAGTTTTTTTTTTTTTTTTTTTATCACTGTAAAAAGTGTTTGCTAACAAGTGATTCAGTCAGCTCAGCAACCGTTGTACTGTGTGCATAGAGCTGTAATAAGGGCGACACTCTGAATATTAAAAGGAGGAGGGGGTTTTTCTTAAAATGATGTCTCTAAAATTTAAAATCACTAGAGCAAAAGTGTAAGGAATGATTTTAGTCTTCTCTGACGTAAGCTGCAGACTTTAGCATGCACGGCTGAATGGGTTGCTGGTGTTCATTTGACCAAATTCATTGGTGGTCCATCGGTCTGTAGGATTTCATCATGTTATAATATGATTTTTTTTAAGGCTTTTTGATGGTAAACTATGATTTTAATGACTTTTCCAAAATGTTATACAAAGACTTTTTATATTTTTTTCCTGACATTTTTCAACATGTTATACTATGACTTTTAAACATAATACCGTGACTTTTTTATGACTTTTTTCAACATGCTATACGATGACATCTTCATTACTTTTGTGGACATGCTATACTATGACTTTTTTTACGACTTTTTTCAACATGCTGTACTAACATGCTATACTATGACTTCTTTTAAACGTAAAACCATGACATTTTTATGACTTTTTTCAACATGTTATACAATATATTTCCACTTTCCTAGACATGCTGTGCTGAGACATATGACTTTTTTTTATCACTTTTCAACATGCTATACTATGACATTTTTATGACTTTTTTCAACATGCTATATTATGACTTTTTATTTCAACATGCTATACAATACCTTTTTTTCCACTTTCCTAGACATGCTGTGCTGGGTCTATTTTCTTACTTTTTTTTTTTTTTTTTTTTCAACAATCTATATCATGACCTTTGATCACTTTTTGACAGGCTATACTATGACTTTTTATGATTTTTTTCGACATGCTATAATATGACGTTTTTATGACTTTTTGGAACATGTTATACTATGACATCATTACTTTTTTCGACATGCTATGCTATGACTTTTTTGACTTGCTATACGTTGAATTTCTTAGGGCTTTTTCTTTACATACAACACTGACTTTTTGTTATACCTCGACTTTTTTGACAGTTTTTTCGACAACCAATACAATGACTTTCTTATGACTTTTTTTTGACATGCTATACCATACATATTTTTTTAATATGCTGTACCATGACTTTTAAAGATTTTTTTCCACATGGAATTTTATGACTTTTTAATTCGTTTTTTTCACATGCTATACTATGATGGTATAAAACATGCTATACAACAACTTTCTTAATTACTTTTTTGACATTCTATACCATGACTTTTCAAGATTTTTTTCAACTTTTCCTTTTTATGACTTTTTTCCAACATAGTGTTAAATGGCATTTTTACTTGTAATACTTTGTATTTTAATACTTTTTTCAACATGCTATTCTATCACTTTTTCGTGACTTTTTTCAACATACTAAACTAATTCATTTTTTTGACTTTTTTCAACATACTGTACAATGACTTTTTTTTATTCATGCTATTCTTTGACTTTTATGTACATTTTTTCACATGACATACTCTTTTATTACTTTTTCAGAATTTTTTATTACACACTATACTATGACTTGTTATGACTTTGTTATGACTTGGTGGTTCCCCCTATTCCCAGTCTTTATGCTAAGTTTAGCTTAACAGCTTTTGACATTAGCTTCATGTACAGACGTGAGTATCGACCGTCTCATCTAACTCTAGTCAAGAAAGAAAATAACCTTTTTTCCAAAATATCAAACTTTTTATTTTACACACATAACAATCAGCAGTGTTCTGTTTGTGTTATAAAACGTATTAGTGTTGCATTTCCAAATAATTTCTCCTGAATTTTTGTTTAAGTATGAGTCATTTAATTCCCATGGCTTTTCCGAGAAGCTTCCTCTTCCAAATGCATGAATGTTGCTGGACATCCCCCCCATCAATTTTAATTTACTGTCTCTCTGGCCAAAGAGGCCTCTTCTCCATCAATTCACGACAAAATGGAATAAATCTACGCTTGCCGGGCCATTGCTGGCGGTTCAGTTCAACCAATCAAATGAGCTGTCTGGGGGCTCTGTGAAACCAGTCTCATTATCGTTCTCACATTTGTGATCAGGTGTGTTCTCCAACATCCATTTTATCTCTCGCTGTTCCCTAATTCATTTCCTGCAGAAAATGAATTCCTCTCTTCACATTGTGAACACCGGGATTACAGAAAATTACAAATGCTGAAATCAATTACTGAATAAAGCTTGTAATTGGAAATGCAGACCGCCTATGCCTGTCATCTTCACGCCTATTGTCTGCAATGCTGAAATCATCACTGTGGGATAAAGCCAGATTGAATGATACCGTGCTGCTCTTTGGTATTTCACGACCATGGTCAATCACATTATTGTTTAAAAACAGCTGCTTCTGCACATGATTGCCTTAAATCCTATGAATAGAGTTTATTCCTGCTTTTTTCTGATAACATTTCCATTCATCCACGGATCAAAACAATTAAACTGTGATAGGAAGAGCTTAACATTTATAATGGTGTCTTCTGTTCATGATGAGCAAAACATTTTAGATTTTAGGGGCCAAATGGGAAATTTGGGAATTTTAAAAAATCGGATTGATCTAGTGGCTCCCCCTAACTTACACATAACAAATAAACTACTAAAATAGAAAATTACCCGGCATATTCTTTTAGAATCAAAGTCAGTTATCAAATGACAAACATTCACTGGTTCCAGCCTCACAAATGTGAGTATCTTCCCTGCTGTATAGAATTGTAAATGATATAATTAAAATAATATTTGGATTATTTTTTTCCCACTATTTTACATGATATACATTTTACAGACTAAACGATTATTTAAAAATAAATGCTATATGAATTAATTAATTCATCTTCCAGTTAAGGGTCGCAGGGGTGCTGGAGCCGATCCCAGCTGTCATTAGGCGAAGGCAGGTTACACCCTGCACAGGTCGCCAGACTATCACAGGGCGCTATATTAATTGATGAGACTAAATAATGCAAAATATTGTAAGTGAGATATGCATTGAACAGGACATTTTACAGTTGAAAGGAAAACTAATCAGTGCTCTCTAGTGGACAAACTATGTGATGTTGATCGCATCGAACATACTGACATTTCTTTACTGCAATTTCTTGTTATTTATCAGCCAACATTTGTGATAACAGATGAGCACTTAATTGTCTAGGCCCACCTAGCTAAAACAGCCCTACGACTCAACTAATTATGGGGGACTGCAGATTTGTATCTTATATTTTCTTATTAATTATTTCTTATCATTACAAATGCTACAAAATAATCAAAACCATTTATGTGTAATTATTTCTGAGAATGCTTTATGTCTTTGGCACTCATCCAAACCCATTTTTTACCATTTTTTGTGACATAAATCTTTAAGAAGGGGTCACACATATAGAGTTAAGAGTATAAAACAGCTGGGCACTGTTTGTTTTTTTATCTTATTCAAACAGGAGCAAGTAGTGCAGTTGTGGTTTTTACAGAAGCAGTACGTTGTATTTGAGATTGATTCAAAATAAAAATACAGTGTCCATGTACTTATTGGCTCATTGATGTGTAGCAGTTTTGGACAACAATGAAGGTCTGCGATCTACAGAGGAATAAGATGTATTGTAGGATACACACTTGTTGGATTATCTAACCTTTTGGATTTTATCTTTTCATGAGAAAAGATAGGCTAAATTTCACCATTAATGGACCTGAACACAAATTTTAGTCATTTTCACTATCCGTGGCTTACATTCTTTTGCGTCAGTGGCGACTCTATCAATCAGGTTATCCAGTCAGATGAGTCATTGTTACACCACAGAGACGACATACTCATTCAGCTGCTCACTGAGGAAGAATGACTTGTTTCACTACAGGCAACGTCTCCCACTGCATTTAAGATGTTCCCTAGTCCGACTTAAAGGCGTTTTTACCCACTCTATGCTCAATTCAGTTATGGAGTCTTTATATCACTGCTTCAATTCTATATTTTTATGATCTAGACATGAAGAACTAACATTATTTAAAAAATGTACGTTTGGACTTTTATTAAGGTCTTTAAGTACTGTTGGCAGCCAAATAATCAGCATTCTTTTTGTGGCTATTCTTTGCAACTAAGAAATACATACTTTAAATTACATCAAACTGCATATGTTGCTGTGTGACTAAATCAGGTTGTCAAATTATAACTGTAACAAGGGCGGCAAACCTGAAATTGAAGCAGCAGTGAAAGCAGCATGTTTAATAACTGGCCTTGTGCGTACGGTCTTGTTAAAATGGACAGGATTTACGCCTATTGATATGGGAGTAGTGCTGTAGCTCACGGCGATTATAGTGAATTATTAAAGGCTGTATAATTTGAAGCCCAGAGAAGCCATGATTCTGTAATTCATTTCAGCTACAGCAGATGTTCATATTTGCTTTGAGTGGTTGAAATAAAACCTTCACAGTCATATATACAAAACTGGAGTTGTGCTGAAATGATTACTGAAATGTCCCTTTTTTCCACTTTTAATTTAGGACAAAACAAGCGAACATTTGCCCTTGCACTTATTTCTGAAATTGTATAAACCAAACATTAATTGACAACAAATTAATACATGTTGTAGATAATAGTAACATACAGCATTTTGTTGCAGTTTACCAGTGTCTGATGTAATCTCCAAAAACGTTATCATCGTTGTTCGTTCTGCGTGGCCCGCACCGCTGGAGCCGGGCCTGCCTCTGATGCTCAGGATGATGCAAATGTCTCTGCTTACTGCTTTAATGATAGATGATAATATCCTGCTGCTGGTGAAGGATGTTTTCTTTTAGTGCTTTACTATGCCCTCGAAACGTCATGTTTTGCCATGAGAAAATAGTGTGCAGTGTAATTTGGCCCATCACTTGTGCCTCTCCACTGTGGTTGGCCTGTCATCAGTCCCTTTATGGGTAATGGCATTTATTGTGGAGACCACTCCGGAGGTCCCTCAGAAAGTGTGGGCACAAGACAAATGGCGCTCATCAATAATCTGCCTGCTGCTCTGTAGCCACAGCAAAATGAAAATGAATGACAGAACGTTTCTTTGACATCTGAAGATGTCTCTTGGGGAAAATGTGTATGCATAACTAAAATCAAGAGGCGTTTGGAGAAGGAAACGCTGCAATCTGTTCATGTGAAAAAATCTCAGAAACGTTGTTGTAATTAGAAAAAAATATGTTGGTTGCTATTCTAGTTAAGCTCAAAATATTGTGCATTAGAGGTGTGTTTCTTCTGTTAAACTGAATCACATTTGAACAAAAACAATGACATCAGATTTTTTTTCTTATTATCATTTTAATTGGGGCATGAAATAATTAGAAGTCAGATTACAGAACATCTTCCTCCAACTAACAATTACTGACCCCTGACCTTTCATTCTTTTTTTTTAATTATTATTGTAATATCACATTAACTCTATTATGGCATTGTTGAAAAAACATTGTTGCACTGATCCCTGTGGGTTGAAAATGTTAACTGTCCTATCCAACATCACTGCATGCGTGGTGACCACACAGAACAGTGATGTTATACTGCAGTAGTGTAGGGCTGAGAGACAGGAAGGTAAATCACAATACAAAGCTAACACGATACATTCACTGCCCACAATAACGATGGTATCACAGTTTGTGCGATAATGCGACACATGATATATCAAAGGACAGTCATCTGATACATCTTGTGCTGAAACAACGAGTTGAGATAAGTTGATAGAATGACAATTAATTGATTATTGTGAACACTTTTGAAAATAATGTATATCTGGTTTCAGTTTTTGAAATGTCAGAAAATGCTTCTTTTTCTCCTTATATCTTTTGGACTTCTTGTCGGAATAAAGCATTTCATAGATGTCTGTTTAAATACGTCACACACCGGCCACTTTACATGCCGTTGCATCATCAGACGCGTGTAAATTGGCTCTGGACCACACAGGGGGTCGTCCATACAGAAGAAGCAGTCATTTCATGGTAGCCTTAAAGTGCCCAATTTGGGAAGCAGATGAGATAAAAATTGAGGCTTCTCAGATATGTTAATGTGAGTCGGAGCTGGGAAATAAGACGGGGGTGGCTCTCTACGCATTGAAATTCGTTAACCCGTATAGACGAGAATTAATGTGCTGCTGGTGTGCAGGTCTACATAAAAAATAACGGGTGTTGGTGTTTTGACGCATGTGGAGTTTTTGATCAGTAGTAGTGCTATATTTAATTGGCGGCCTTGAGTCAGAGAGCACCTGAGCTGATACCATCTCTTTATTTCTAGTGCCGTCTGCTGTATCCCTCTAACATCGCAGCTCTAGTAAAACTGCTAATGAAAATTTTAATTAAGTAAAAATACATTAAAACAGGAGGAAATGCATTCAATATTTCTATTTGTTAGACCCTAATGATACACACAATGTGTTTTGGTACAAAAACAAACATAACTTTTGTTTGTTTACAAGGAAAATAAACTGGGTACCTTTAAGAGGAAAATATACCACTAAAATAGGAAGAAAAAGTTTCAACAGGCCAAACATTCACTGAACTGTTTACTTTCATGTGGTAATATTGATGGCAATGTCTTGGTGTGCATTGTGATTTACTGCAGTATTTTTTTTTGTCTCACCTCTACAACAACTAAACAAGTGCGGGGACAGGATGTGCAGCAAAGTAAAAAAATTCAACCAGCAACATCAGCTGAAGTAGGATCTTCAGCCTCTGTGACAACGCTCTTTTAGGCTGATTGACAAAGAGAAATAAAATGTCTTTTCTGTACTGCTATGATATTTTGCAACCTATGCATAAAAGGCAAAAAAAGTAGGATAGAAAATATTGTTCCAAGCATCTATCCTGACGCTACCAATTACCTTGAGGCGGCAAATATAATTTTTTTAATACAGCATCAAATAGCACTACAATAACATAGTGTGGTCACAGGATGAAACAGTCAACCCTGTGGTACACAGGAGCTTTCCCTAAACCATTGACTTTTAGCTTACTTCTCTAGATTTTCACCTTAAAGAAGGTGAAGAAGAATATAGCAACATCTTTAAATGTTGAGTTAAAGTGTGCCATTTGTTCCTCACTATCAGTACATTACAATAAAATAATTTATCTGCATATTTTTTTTTTTCTGTACACGTATCTTATATGCTACCATAAATTGAGAGCTTGCTGTTGCCCTTCACACTAAAGATTACTGCAGAACTGGCACAATACCACCACATGACATCATAACGTCAGGAAAGGAACTTCAGTCACATCACTGTCAGAGCTTCAGTGTCTCGAGGACAGCCAAAACCTTCACCGAGCGCCCGTCCTCCAATGGAACCGGAATATAGACACCACAACAAGATCAGAGCGTGGAAGTTGGTGCCGTTTATCTCCTGGTGTGACATCATTGTAGTCCCGATTGATCCTTTGTTCGAAGGATTCTGGGGTTGAAGGTGCTTTGCTCCCGCACAAAGACTAAATAGAGCCAACTGGTTGGACGAACAGCATCAACAACCAGTGTTTGGTCTCCCTTTGTCCAAACGCACCAGTATTCATAACATAAGCCTCACACAGATGTACACTCACATGCTTCTCACTTCGCCTGTCCTGAACATGCATAAGGCTGCAGTCCAGGAGAGGAAAAAGTGCTCATCTTCACTTCCTCCTTGATCTCCTTACTGTGGTTCTTAAAAGCCCCAGTACGGAGCCAGGCTCCTGCGGTCCCTCTCATAAACATCAGGTATGACCCCGTAGGGCGTCTGCACCATCTTTACAGAGTTTCGACCAAACAGCTTCCTCTCGTACTCGATGAGCTGGCGCCAGAAGCCACCGTTGGGCCTGATGATGGGGCGGCGGGCTTTGACCCAGGCGTGGGCCTCGGCCAGAGACACACGGTGATACTTCATGAGGTACGCCAGACACAGAGAGGCCGAGCGGCTCACCCCCGCCGCACAGTGCACCAGCACCGCACCGCGCTTTCGTCCCACGCTGTGGATCTTATCAGCCACGCTGTCGAAGTACAGGGAGATGGGGGAGTGGGGCATATCCGCCAGAGGGACCTTCACATACTCCATGTGAGGCCAGTTGAAGTTGGGGAGCTCAATGGTGGCGTTGACCACACAGGTGATGCCTTTAGACAGCAGCAGGCTGCGGTTGGATGCCACGTTCCCTCTGCTGAGGTAGAGGTTGGGGGTGATTTGCGCAATGCCCCCGAGCAGGCTGCCGTTCTCGGGGAGCAGCCTCGGCACCATAGTGGGCACCATGGAGCTACGATGGTGGTGGTGGTGGAAGAAGCCTTGGCTACGGGAACCCATCGAGGAATCAAGTCGGCTTCAAAAAGGATAGCAATAGATTTTTTTCAAGCAAAGTCTTCAGAGTCACAGTACTGCAGCCAGCCAAACAGCTCCTGTAACACACAAACAGATTTCCATTTCAATCTAAATGAAACATTTTTCTACTTCACTGTAGGCCAAGCACTTGGTCTGACAAACAAACAATCAATTCACATGGACATCAATGCCGTTTGCAAAGACTCCAAAACAATGCTAAATTAATTTTTTTGGTTGGCATTATGCTAAATGTTATTCAGGCATGAAAAAAAAAAAGGCAGATAAAACTGTTAAGGATCAGACAAAGTAGGTGACTTATTCAAAAACATGGGGCTCTGACCAACTGATCCACAATCTTCACTTTACAATAACATCAAAGAAGTTTGTGAATCCAGGGAAAGATGAAAAATGTTTTCATCTCAGCCAGAGAGTTCTCTGCTGTATGATTCTCTACATTCAGGTTGAATGGCCTCCTTGCTACACCGAGACGTGCCTGCCTCTGCCATGTGAGCGCAGACCCCCTGGAGGCGTGCACTCACCTCATCTCATGTTCATCCATCCACAGCCCTCACATACAGATTATATCTCTCGTCTCTTTGGCTATCGCTGCAGTTGATGTCATTTTGGCACCAAATGGAAAGTAATCATATGAAATATGATCAAACCAAAGTGTTCTGGAAAAGCAGTTAATTTAAGCACTACATTTTTGTAAAGTTTGTTAATCTAACTGCATTTCCTTTTTGCAAAGAAAATGATATTCCATGTATGAGCTCATTAAGAAAATGATATTATTTCAACCATAATGTGACATTTCTGGCTACACTGTATACGATGGAAACACCCTCCTGTGTTAATACTTCAGTTATCAGCAGAGAGCTCATAGCTCCGGGCGCTACTTCACACACTGTTGCACTTGTCATGCGTCATCCACACCTTGTGCACCAGTCTTGCCGGCAGGTATTTTTCTTTCATTTTCTGCTCCAGTCTGGTTAACAAGAAACACAGGTCAACTGCTTTAAAATCTAACTCAACCTGCAGAAAAAACAAACAAACACCTGATCACCTGCAAAGAGACTTCCAACACGGATTGGGATTCTTCTCATTCATAAATTGTAACCAAAACCAAGAGTGTATATATCTACATGGCTGACAATACAATGAAACTGTGCTGGTAGCTTTCTTATCAAACAACAGATTTCTGATACCTTATCCTTAAAATCAGTTGTTCCCAAGCATCAGGGTCAGGTTGTATTATTTAACAAGATAGAAGCCAAACTAGAAACATTTTGCTACAAAAAGAATATGGATTTTTCCAGAATTTGCTAGTTTTCTAATAAACTACTGAATGATTTTGCCTCCCTGCGCCTCAAGAAATAACATTTTAGGATACATTTTTGGTACAAATGGTAGAACCTGCACAGAAATAAGTCAGACAGGTTAGGAACCAACTGCTTTAGTGTAACATAACAAAAGGCCAATATAAAGAAGGTATCCACAACAAGTGAAAATACTTTCTTTTACATGTTTATCCTCATCTCCAGAAGGTTTTGAGCTTCCCTGTTTCATTGTCACCTTCCTCTACACCCTCTCCTCATATCAATCACAGCTTTGCCACCTCAGCATGGTCTGCTTCTCTTTCCAAAAAGCAACAAGAAATAAAAGGATCAAAGGCTAAGACAACACCCTCCTCCCTACCCGTTCAGGCACAGTTCCTCCCTGTTGCCAATAACTCTGCCCTTTACCTCCCAAATGGTTGCCATGACCCTCCTTCCAACACACCGTCACCACTGCTGATGAGACAACAAATACAGCGATCCAGATAATAAACAAGTCCTACATAAATCCGACATCAGTGCTATGTTAGCTTGTCTTGTACATTGTAAGAGCAGAGCAAAACCTGTGTAAGCCTTCGTCTTACTGATCTCAAACAACTGGTTGAGTAATGATTATTATCAGAAAAGTAATCAACAACTACTTTGATAATTAATCATTAGTCATTTTCTAAGAAAATATACAGAATATTCCCTATACTCAGAGAGGATTTGCTGATTTTCTGTCTCATGTGACATTAAATTGAGTAAATATTTTTAAACTTTTGGTCAAAGTATTCAATGTTCTGCTAGATCTGAAAAGGGGGGATAATGAACTGCATGCACTTTTTGTTTCACCAGGATGCACAGTTGATGCAGTAATTCATGGAAAAGGTAACATGTACATTATCAGATGACATAGGTACAAACTCTGTTGCTATGGCAACCTACTGACCACAGTATAAGACAGTCTACAGAGAGATGAAAAGGATAAGGGAACAAAATCATCGGCGGCCCTCCCCAGAGTGCTGAGATTTGGGGCCAGGCTTTGCTGAGATTTGCTCCATCCACATTGTTATTTATACGCCGAGCAGGGCAGGAGTAAAGCTGCAGAGAGCGGGGGAGGGAGAATTATGCAGAGAGAGAAATCTACTGTAATGTTGGAGATAGTGGGAATACTGCAGCTCACTGTCAATCAAATTTACTGTGAGGATTAATTCTCCAAAAAAAGAACAAAACACTGAGGAAGGTCAGAGGCATTCAAAGGACAGTAAATAACGGAGCATCGTTTCACAAATCAACCCGTCATGTCTTCTTCTTCCGTTGATGTTACAAAAACAACCCGGCTATCAATCGTTCAAGCTGGATCTGTCAACAGGTGGTTCCACCTCACAAATCTTCTTTTGCACATTTCCGTCTCTCTCACGCTCGCTCTCTGGGGGTGGGGGTGGGTGGGTAGGGGGATTCCTTAGGGTCCGGTTCCACCTCTGCTAACACAAATTGGAAACATGACCCACCTGAAGGAAAACTAGAGCAGCAGAACCTGACGGCAACCTCACTCTCACAACTCTTCACGGTAAAAACCTCAACGACAACCCGTTTCTGAGCTGAACCTGACATCAAATTGTTGACTGAAGCTGCCAAACACCACAGAATAAAACAGTGAATCAGCAGGAAAAAAGATGCACACGCAGACACGCTGCCCTCATCAGTAGCTCTCAATCAAAGGCGATCCATCTATTCTGTCTGGCAGATCTCTGAAAGGGACTCTGCTGCCAACAGTCTGGATGATTATCAGGAGAAAATGAGCAGCAATAACGCGGCTTCTCAAATTTACACAACTGGGTGCAACTTAACAACCCACCAACAAGTCTTCTGCTTAACCAAGGTTGACTGGCAGAGGGTTCAAAAGAGAGCATGGTCAACATGAGTTAAGGGATAAATTCCTGTTGAGGACAGGGTTTGGCTTTGGCTCCTTCCTGCTAACAGCAGCGACTGGGTGCCGCTCAGTCCAACCAAAATGTTACACCTCAGACACAAACACAAGAGCATGAGAAACGAGGCCCCATGTCATGTAGTAAGGGGTGGTGAGTGTGCGAATGCACTGCAAAACAAATAAAACATGGTGGCTGAAATGCCGTTGTTTTCAGATATATTTTACAATTAAGCCTATTGTAGGTTCACATAGAAACCCATATTGCTTAAAATGCCACATATAGGAACAATTGCATCCATCACTACAGCAAATAGATGGGACAGATATATATCCAGTGACTCTACTTTACATTTAAATAATGACACGCTGTTCAGATCTAATGAGGCAGAATTTTACCTATGATTGATGCTACAAGCAATGAATATCAAACAGAGCTGAAACCATTAGTAGGTTCAACTTGAAAATGAATCTGCAATGACTTTGAAAACTGCTAATTCTGCTAAAATACCAAAAGACAGTACAGGCTCTAGGGCTGGGAAATAATAAATATGATGATTTATCATCTTTCAATGGAACCATATCCTGGTTAAATCAAATATCACAATATCATGATACACAATTACGTTGTCTAAATTGATAATAACATGCACATACTAACTCAAATGTATTTTGCACTAAAGTTCTTAACAAAATGAGAAATGAATTCACACAACTAAAAGAAAACTGTTCAGTTTGCTATGTGGTGATATATATTATTGAGATATGAAATGACCAATATAATTATTAAAGATGTGGGCAAGGCCCTAAGCTCCAGCTTCTTAATTGTGAAATGTGCTGCTTTTCTTTCACATCTTTAATATGAAACTGAACATCATTGAGTTTTTACTGTTGGTCGTTTAAAAGAAGCAATTTGAAGATGACACCTTCAGCCCTGAGAAATTCAAATGACCCTTTTATAGACAAAATAACAATTAATTGAGGATATAACAAGCAGATTATTCATTAGTGAAAATTATTGGAAGTTGCAGTCCTAATATCAAATATAGTTTATTCTAAGTATTATGTGAGGGCCAGGCCATTACACATGTTTAGTCTGAAACCAGTGCAGTACCAGTCAAATGTTAGGACACACCTTTTCAACAATTCATTATTACCATTTTCTACATTGTATATTTAAAAAAAGTATTAGCAAAGCAAAATATGTATTATATTTTAGATTCTTCAAAGTAGCCACATTTTGCCTTGATGACACTTTGCCAGCTTCACACGGAAAGCTTCTCAAACAGTCTGGAGGGAGTTCACCATAAGCCAGTGCGTAAAGTTGACATCCAAACATCTTCCTCAGGAAAACAAAAGCTATTGTTGTTTTAGAGAATTACAAAAAACCCAATGCCTCTTCATTAAAGGAAGTGCGACACTGCTGTGGGTGAAAAGACATCCTTTAAGTTAAGGATTCCTCGAGTATTTAGGATTAGTGATGTGAAAAGGACTGCTCCTTTGCGCACAGGCTCATCGTCCCTGTGTGCTTGCATTAACAAGTCCAGGTGTCCGAAATAGATTATTATAAGCATACAATATAAAAACTGTGGAATGCTAGTGTCCTTGTTTGAATAATATGACGAAATTAAGCGACATGTGACACACAAGAGTGGCAGGTGCTGCTAGATGCTTAAATTTCACCCATCTTACATCAGACAACTGAAACTGAAGCCCAATGCCTCTTAAACATATATTAAAAACATGTCAATGCTTTGTTTGAATTTAAATTAAAAAAAAACATCTTATTCTAGGTCATAACGACGCCGATAAACTGCCTCCATCAGATGTAAAAACCCCAACTTACCAGTGGACTCGGGCAGAGATGGAGGTTATCACAGCGCCTTCTTACGGTGGCAACAATCCGGCGAGCTGATCTCACACTCCGGACATCTCTCTTCAGTCAGTCCGCTCTCACAGAGGCCCAGCAGGAGGGCGAGAGTCCAGGTAGCCGGAGACCAACCACGACACACAACAACATAATGTGAAAGTCAACAGAAATACGAGCCATCAGTTCATCCGCCTGCTTCTACACCGGGCAGCCTCTGTATGAGGAGTTATCAGTGCCACGCAGATGATGCATGTATAAAGACAGGCAGGGATGCAGGCAGGGATGATAAAGACAGGCAGGGATGCATGTATAAAGACAGGCAGGGATGCATGTATAAAGACAGGCAGGGATGCATGTATAAAGACAGGCAGGGATGCATGTATAAAGACAGGCAGGGATGCATGTATAAAGACAGGCAGGGATGCATGTATAAAGACAGGCAGCGCCCCGTTCATTCCTACGAAAGCTGTTCAATGGCATGAAACAAAATAAGTAGCAGTATAGAAATCAGATGCATGGTTTATAGTATACTAAAGACTTGCCCCAACTCTGAGCACCTTTAAAACAAGACTGAAGACTTTTATGTTTGCTATAGCTTTCTGCTAAATCTTAAATACATTGCACTTTCTAAAAAGCTTTTTTAACTTTGCCTTTATTTTCTATTTTAATACTAAAATGCCTTTTTCTATTTTACCCATTTCTTTGCATATGTTTTTCTTTTACTTATCTATTATTTTATTTTATTGTATGACAATGTTTATATGTGAAGCACTTTGAGTCTGCCTTGTGTATGAAAAGTGCTATATAAATAAAGTTGCCTTGCCTTGCCTATACTCGCCTTCATTTCAGAGGGGAATATGGAATTTTTTCTTCACTACATTTATCTGGACAGGTGGCCCACATATGCTCACTTTATAAAATATGATACTGTTCTATATTAAACTTACAGTAAATGAAGTTATTAAAATATGCTCTACCTCCCAGCAGCAGTCACATTAAAATGCTGCTGACATGTTTAACATTCTCATTTATCTAATCATATAACTTTGTGAAATATATCATTCTTTCAAAGTATTTATAATGTAATGCTCTACATGCATTTAGTTTTTAATACATTTGTAGTTTCACTGAAATCTTGAATGTATGATGATGTTAAATTGTATTTTTATTTTTATTTACAGAGCTACTTTTACTTATGTGAAGGCGACTTCTTCCACCACTGGTAAGCATCTTAACAAAACTATAAAATGCTTACAACATATATCAGCATCATAACATGCAACAGCTGATGGGTCACTCACCACTAAAGGTACGCTCCCCATCGTCATCCAGCTTTGGATTCATGTTTTAAAACCATGGCTGTAGACTAAAGCACGGGACAGGTAATACTGCAGGTAGGGTGGTAAACTTCTACTTACGTTGTCCACAAAGTTGTTAATTAAACAGCTTTTCAAACGTTAACCTCACACTGTCCTTCACTCACTGCAGCCAAAGAGCAGCCTTTCCTTTTTTTTTTGCTGCATTGACTATATAAATGAATGAGAATCAAAATCCCTCTGTGACATAAATGTGAGTTTCACATGTTCCAGAACATCAAACTTCAGATAATCATTGTAAAATAAATACATTCACATTGGGTCTGCAATTGAATATGCTGCTACTGGAAGATGATTATGCAGATTATATCTATATTTTTTACTTTTGTTTCAAGATTATTTGAATCTGATGAATTTACTTAACATAGGTGAGTGACTATTAGCATGTTTAAGATAGACAATTCTGCTGCCTCACTCTCACACAAATCTTTATCTCTCTCTTTCTCTCTGGCATCACTTACTCCTCATACAGATTTGGTGGGGGGGATAATGCACCTCCCCAGAGCACATTGCCAAAAACTGTAGGTGAGAATCAACTACGAAACAAACAAACCTCATGTCTGGTTGAAGAATCATCATAGCTTGGCTGAAATGCAATTTTTATGGCTTTCACAATTCTGTCTCTTTCCAAACAAGAGACCATTGGTTTTCCTTAAAATGTTTCGGATGCTTTTTTTCAGAAGTGAGTGGAGGAAAATCTCTACAGCAGGGCTGTAGCTAGTATTTTAGAAAAACAGGGGTCATGAGTCCAAGCCCACCCACCTAAACAATTTTTGATTAGCTACCAACCATACTAAGTATTTTCAAATTTATTCATTTATTTAACTGTTATATTTTACATCATGGTCTAATTGTTGTTTCAAAGCCTTACATTACATTACATTACATTACAGTCATTTAGCAGACGCTTTTATCCAAAGCGACTTACAGGAAGTGTATTCAACATAGGTATTCAAGAGAACTACTAGTCACCAGAAGTCATAAGTGCATCTCCTTTCTTAAACAAGCATCTTAAAGCATAAACCAGAGCAAAAGTATAGTGCAGAGGCAAATTACTATGAAAACAATAATTGCAACAGACTAATACGAATATAATAAGTGCTACAAACTACTACAATGTTTGCTGAGAACGACAGTTGGTCGTCCAGGGTCACACCCAGATTCCTCACAGTCCGAGTTGGCGTCACTACGGCATCATCAATGGTGATGGACAGGTCTCGGTGCGGGCAGCCCTTCCCCGGGAGGAACAGTAGCTCGGTTTTGTCCAGGTTGAGCTTCAGGTGGTGTGTCGCCATCCACTTCGAGATGTCAGCCAAGCACGCAGCAATGCGTGCCTCCACTTCCTCCCGGTGACACCCAAGTACTCTCTACACTAATAAGTCTGTAATTCAAGTAGATAATACCAAACCACATTTAATTCATTAATTTTTTCATTTTTAAACTGTCTATAACAAATCCAAACCAGCCTTAAAAACCCCACAACATATGCAATATCATGTGAATAGACCTCCAAATTCCAAGGACATGATGTTGGTGTTCTTAATGATACAGCCCTGCTTATCAGTTAGATTCTTCTTTGAAATAAATCCCATTATACATTTACTTTCTGACAGATAAATTAGCTGTGATAGATTGATAAGTATGTGGAACGTTACTTTAACAGAGAAAAGTTTAAACTAGAGACCATATTGCAATGGGACCACACCAGCAGCATTGCTAAAGTGGGCCAGGGGCATAAAGTTGGTGGACCAATGGCCCATTCCCCATTTCCTACCCAGCATTCATACCCTGGACTTCCTACTTCTGGCGCCCTTACTCGGACCCCACCCATCTTCGAACTCATTTTGATCTCAATACACACGTTGGTTTCATGACTGCATCTTGCATGGTTGTGACGCTATCATGGTCAAAATATCTGTCCACAGACAGACAGATATATAAAGAAAAATAAACACCTGGCAAGGTACTAAAATTGTCCATGTATGCAGTTCAACAACCTGTTGTTAAAACACCAACCCTCACTGACACTCTGTGTTATTTGCAATATAAACCTAGAGGTTTTTTTTCAAACCTTTTAGTTCACAGACAGCTGAACCTGATCCAGTAGCTACACATACAACACTTTATTTGAATGCCTGCAGGGACCTATTGGATCATATTGCAGGTCTTGAACCTATAAAACCGAAAGTGCAAACTCAGAGTTGGAGATGCAATAAACAATGTCACACCCCAAAGTGGCAATATTTTTCCATTTCAGTTGTTACCTAATTTTTTCACGCACAATCAAATGCGCACATTACCAATTTAAATGTTGCCCTGACATGATGGGCTACAGGCGGATATGGAAAACAAATATACTGTCTGTCATATAGGTCTGTTATTTCAAATCTCATTATGCCCTGCCCTGGAGAAAACGGCTTGATATCCCTGCAGACCTCGGGACTCGTAGACGTTTCCACCATCTATATGGCCACAATGTGAGACCTTTAAGACGGCAGCTGGGCTCTCTGTGCAGCCCTTTGTGCATATATCCGTGTACAAAACCATAATTAGACATGCCTTCAAAAGTCAATCCTATTTCAAAGGGCTCCTGGGGGAGATATTACACTATCCATAAACCCGTGGCCCCTGCCTCAGAGTCACTCCTAATTACGTTGCAAATTTAATCAACTGGAAACAAACAACAGCAGAACCAGGCAGTGCAAACTGGTAGAAAGGTGATTGTCTGCACAGCGAAGGAAAAAAACTTGACACTGATTTTTTTCTGACCATGTACTTAAAATGCTAGGCAACAGAGATAAGAGCTAATGTTGATTGAAATTCACCTAATGAGCCGAGAAAAATGCTGACGAAATGAACGAGGGAAAAAAAACCCTAGATATTTAAGAAGTGGCTACCTTGAATTTGAACAGTGAAATGTGAGCAAAAGATCGATAAGATGAATGGAGGGATAAGAATGAGAAAGATAGAGCTGCAGGCTGGATACACAACGAATGGGGTTCAGAGTGAAATGTCAGATGAGTCAGAGGCATTCTGGGAAGACGCTCCTGTTTAATATGGCTGCCATGGAGGCTCAGAATTTACAATGACACCATCACCGTTATAACAAGCACCTGAAGCCACGTTCTGACAGAGCTGTCTGCTCTGAATGAAGCGGGTAGTGACATTGATTAACCCTGAGCGCCTGTTACACAGAATAACCGATAGGCTCGACAGTGTAGACGGTGCCACAGTGATTTAACCGTAAAATCCTCGGAACATCTCTCATACATACTGACACTCAATAACCTGTTCTGTTCAGTATGGGCACTTTCTTATAGGCAGCAGAGATCCGTCTATCCCCACAGTAAATTATTGCCACAGCAATCCCATTCAGGCTGCTTAAGAAAAAAAACATTGAGGGAGAATGCTGAAGATGACGGCAAGTACAAACGCAAAAAGACACAAGTGGTGTCTGGAAATATTGGCACAAACTAAGAGTCAAGATGAGAAGTGTCGTCAGCTAATAAGTTGATGGATGATTATCCCTGAGAAAGTAAACCAATGACGCACTGTAAATCTCCAGGATGATCCCAGCTGGCTTGTAACACTAGATACGTTTATTTCCGTCTGAGCTGATGTGTGTGGCTGACAGGCCGATGGCTGGTAAGATGAGGAGAGTGGAAAGTGTTTTCTGGTCAGCAGCGGTGGAGATGCTAAACCAGGCGAGCAGGAGTGAGGAGGAAAGAGGGAGGGCGAGATGGGGGTCTAAATAAAGTCGCTGCTGATCCCACAGGTGCCCCCATGGCTCCAGCTGTGACGGCGGTAAATAGACAGGGGATCTAAGTGTTTGCTGTGGCAACACGTGACAGCAGCGAGGTGGCTGAGCGCAGCGTGGAGCCTCCCCGTCGCTCTGATCAGTAATGCTCTGACATCAAACAAGAGCATTTGCTGCTGTGCAAAAGGAACGAGACCTGTGAGACACACACACACACACACACACACACACACACACACACACACACACACACACACACACACACACACACACACACACACACACACACACACACACACACACACACACACACACACACACACACACACACACACACACACACAGTTACCATCCATTCACGGTGAGGGAATAAAACACAGTGGAGGAATCTTTTCCCTCTAGTATGTCTTACTGAGTGCTGAATGGCTTGCCTTTATTTGCTCCCTTTCTCCCATGTTAGTGAGACAGTGAGAAAAAGCACGTACACAGACGGGTGGGGGGACGAGGGGAGGCTCTGGTTAGTCACGACTCCTCTGCCCAGCAAAGAGCACGAGCAACAGGGCGAATGTCTGTTCCCTGCCTCTGTTCCCACAGACCTGGTTGCCAAGGTAACCTCTTGTGTTGATGGGTTCACCACTACCTAGCAATAATGGCAAATTAAGCAGGGCGCGTGGCTCGTATAGTGTTTGTCCTTTTTAAAGAGGGTTACAACAACACAGAGCAAAGATGTGGGAGACATCTTTTACACTTTTGCCCTGAATAGCAGCAACTGTAAAAATCAATAACACCAGCAGAGAAGCTTTTCTGAGGAGATGTTGCTTTCTCCTCTTTAATTTCTAAAAACACAGCAGCATATTTTCGCTTTTCTTATAAAAAAATAATAGACTGAGAGACTATGTCTATCTAAATACTGTCACCATGCAAATCATTATATAGCGATATAATTGAGGACAAATTAACATATCTTAATTGAGATCACATCATTACCTCTGGATCTTGTTTGCCATCTCCGTGTTCTTTAGGATTAAAAAAAAAGATGATGGAAAATAATTAATCCTGATTAACTCATGTGATCCTGATTGTTTATCTTTCTTGTAAAATGTGCTTTTTTATTAACTAAAGATAAAATCATTATAACAGACTATATATACCACTTCTATAACCTACAAAGGCCAAAAAGCAAGCAACAAAGATAACACACACCAATAACAACTAGAGAAATGTAAAACCTAAACAATCAAAAATACTTACAAACAACGACCTGTCCTTAATTGATGCCATCTTTTGTAATTATTCAGTTCCCACTGCCTATTTGTAATTACAAAATAATGACAAGCGAATAAAAAGCATCAAAAGTACTTTTGAAATCTTTGACTTCATAAAGAAATGTTGTTTTATGCCAATAGCAGAACAGTGTTTCAGGCAAGCGGGCTTCCTCTCCTTAAATCACCAAGTATTATTGGTTGTGTGCACATAAACAGCCACAAGACAATATATCCAAAATATAAGCATCATATACTCCATATCATCATTACAAAACATTGTTTAACCACTATTTGAACATATTTTATGCAATCTAAGAGTCCTGGTAATTAAATAATGAATTTGTGTAAAATAATGAATTTATTTATATGATCCTAATCATCTATCTTGAAAAATGTGCACCAGTTTTAAAAATAGCACACCAAGAATACAAGTTTTCAAACCATCAGAGTGCGTTTAAGTCTTTCTCTCCGTATGTGATGTTAATATGACCACCATCGATACACAAGTTGCCTCTGAGAAGAAGTAAGCATCAACCTTCGCAGGGAGTCTGAGACCAGCAGAGAGCAGGAGGCATATAGAGGAGACAGCGTCTGAGAAGGAGTGTGTGTGGGCGGGTTGAGAAATGTTGCATCTGCGAACACATGCAGAGCGTTGACACTAACATCTGCTCCATCTGCTGCCCCTGCCACTACAGCACAGACTCCACGGTGACAGAGAGAGGGCCATGCTACAACATGTGCTGGGTGAAACAGGTGAGGAGTTTGCTCAGCTTGACTGGCAACCTAAGACATATTCTGTATGGTGAAAAAATATGCAACCAGTGCAGCGTAAAAAAGGCTAATTAACTTGTGACTTGATTATCTTTTATTTTACTGCACTTGAAAAATGTCTGAAAAACACATCCTGTCATCTGCCAGTGTTGTCTGTATTTACATCCTTCTCCTTGAGACAGAGAGACAAAGCGAGTCACAGACTGAGACGCACACGTCCTTCAAGTAATAAATAAAGCCGTCGCATCTAACGTAACACTCAGTACAACCTGGCCCTCACAGCTGCAGAAGCTGAACTCTATGTGGTAAAAAAAAAGATCTCAAGCAAGAGCTTGTGCAAAGCATACACTGAGACATAAATGTTCTCTGGACAATGATGGATAGATCTAGGTAAAAAAAAATAGAGAGCTGTATAGAAAATTAAAAAAAACAATTAGAGAAATGCTTGAAAACTCAAGCAGCACTTGTAGTACCAAGAACAATATAATTGTGGACCAAAGCTGGGCTTAATCAACTCTGATTAATCAACAAATGGGATTGGTCAAATGCACCATGACTAGATAATAAACTCATCCATAGACACGTGTTTCTGTCGCTGTGCTCAGTCACTATTGGATGTGGTCTTCCTGCTGTGACTTTGCTATTGGATGGCTGCTGTGAATTTATTTATATTTATATATATATATATATATATATATATATATATATATATATATATATATATAGTTTGATGCCTTTATCTTTTTCTTCATTTTTTTCTGTTAATATTTAATGATGTCCCTCAACCTGAAATGTATCAGTCTCACCTTAAATGTACTCTTAATTGTAGATGTTTTGCTAGTTTGACCCTATAAACTGTCTTTTCAATGCACTTTGCAAGTAAGTGAAGTTGGGACAGATATGCCTCTACTATAAATGTGCTGTGACACATAATCAAGCAAGATGAAGATATCGCATTATATATACCAGTTTTTAAACTACGTTTTGGCTTCATCGTCGGCTATTTGGACGAGTTCTCAGTGACATTTGGTCATCTGCTTTTACGCAGACCGAACACCAACTGCCACTATTTGCAGCAATAAGAAGGCAAGCTTTAAAAAGAAAAAAAAGGGAGAGGACAGATCAAAGTCTAGGTTGTTAAGGCTTTCAGTAACAACGTTAAGTGTGACACGAGGAAATGAGCAGATGTGAAAGGAGTAATTCATCTCTGCTACTTCTCGTTTATTGAGGAGCAATGATTTAATAAGATACAAGGAGGCATAAAAAAAGTTCTGCATTTCTTATCCTTCACATCCTCCTAAATTCAGATCCTATCCCTGAACTTTAGTATTTGGCTCAGATGTTCGACAGTCCGTAATCATCAAAGGTTGAATCTACTGTTATAATCAGGCTGTTAGCTGAGGTTGATGCTGCGGCTGCTCAGATAAGCCTAACGGAGGCTGATGGCCTCCTGTCGGTGTTAGATTCATCACGGTTCTCCCACGTCGCACCGTTCAAATGTGTACAGATGGAGACAGAGAGGATCGAGACACTGATGCCACTAACTGCCTGTGTCACTGTGTAGCATTATTCAAAAATCAGCTCAGCGAGGATCAGGGTACATTTTATGACTCTACATCGGGATCTATAGTATACATAATCTGGAAACCTGTAGCAGCAATTCATGGACAGGAATACATGATAAATGACCTTTTACTACTTGTTATTGTATTTAAAATCGTTGTTAGAGCTACTGATAAACTTGATATATATTGTGAGTTCATAAAGTTGTTTGTCGGGCGTCAAGGATGATCCATATCCATTACCTCTCCTGCTTGCTTCTATAAACAACATTGAGAGCATTAAAAAAATGTTTTAATGATTTTGCAAAAGAAGTTTGCTTTATAAACACATGTTCCAAGAGGTTTCTTAATATTATTTTTTTGTTTGATTAGTAAAGTTTATGAGCAGTTGATGATTTCCAGAGACATTTTCTTGATAGAACTGCTCCAGTAAAAGTAAATATATTATAGAAAAATTTTGTCCACCATGAATGTTGAATTGTATGTTCGCCTGCAGAAAATTTCATGATAGCTGATTATTGACTGAAAGACCGTCCGATTATAATTTGAATTAAATGGAATAAATTAATTAGAAGGTACATTACATTACATTACATTACAGGCATTTAGCAGAGGTACCAATTGAACAGTCTCTGCTTCCCCTATAATTAGTGCAAAATTACAGCGTTCTTTACACAAAACGTCCTTTTGATTTACCGTTACAAAGAAATTAATCTAGAGTAAGTTATGGGAAACTATGGGGCCTGTAAAATAAGGTGTCACTAGACATGTTCGTCAAAGCAAAAAAATAAAAAAATCAGCATATGCATACATTGTTTTTTCATAAACATTTTATGACAGGAGAAATAAATACATCCTCATTTAGCATGAGCCCCTGTTCTTCTGACAGAGAATGATATGAGAATTGCCATTTTAATACATTTTAGACTCAAAAACATTACCAGACCTTACAAATGTTACAAAATTTCAAAAGGAGCAGCAACAATCTGAACATCTAACATTACACAGCATAACAATGTTACAAGATTAGAAAAACATGAACCACTAACCACAATCCATTCTCCTTTGTGGTCAAAGGAAAGGTTCCTAGGCCTTAGTGATGTAGCCCTCCTTGATTAGGAAATCATAGATTTTGCGCGTCTTGTTGACATCGATCTTGATCAGCGCTCTGGCCTGTGCCAGCCTAAGCCCACCCTGCCGTCTGCACTCGTTCAGCAAGGCCTGCTTGTATTCCAGGTAGGCCCCCGGCACCAGCCGCACAACCTGGCATAACTACACGCACAAAACAAATACAAAGGAGTAAGAGACATTTAAAAACATGTACAATGTCTAATTTAAGGCTCAGTATCCTTAAATAGGCTCCACCAAGTTGGTCCAGACTGATTTCGTCCAGACTGAAATCTAAATAACTATTGTCGTGATTTAAAGTTTGTGTTCATTTTGTCATTATCCCCAAAGGAGTAACAATACTGACTTTTGGTGATCCTCTGACTTTTCAATTAGCGCCATCTGTAGGTCATAATTTGAATAAGTCCAATACTTCGGTTTATGACCAAAAAACTGCTAATGTAAGCATGCTGACACACCAAACTAGGATGGTGAACATGGTAAACATCATACCTGCAACACACCAGCATGTTAGCATTGTCATTGTGAGCATGTTGGTATACTGATGTTAGCATTTAGCTCTTTGTGCAGCCTTGCAGAGCTGCTAGCATGGCTGTGGACAGGTGGAAATTTTCCATGCACAGCTAACTATGACCTTAGTTAAACCACCGGACTACACAATAAACCTCTGTTAACATGTCTCCACCTATTATTTGAATGATCCTCCCTAAAATGCATGTGGTATAAGATTCTTGCCTCGCATATGATTGTGGCTGTTCAGTACAAGTGTAAACAATTTAGCAGTTTTGGAAGTATCTGGGCAACACATTAAACAACCATCTTGATTTGGAGCATACTTAAGTCTTTCTGTATGAGCCTTTAGGCACAGATATGGGAGAGTCGTACCTCTTTCTCCCGCTCGTTGAGTTTCTCTGTCCCAGGCAACCCAGTCAGATTAAGAGGAGGGGCGCTCCGCCTTCCTGTTGCTGTGGAGCAGAAATTCAACAACAGTTAAACAGACATTTGCAGCACCCCAGTGTTGGTCCGCCCTACAAATAACATAACAGCAGGCTGACAACATGCAGTTAATTCCTCTGCTTGGAGGCGACAGGGAATTGGGGGAAGTAAATTGTGTAAATATAGCTGCATGGGAATGTGCTTCCTATTTGTGCTCTAGAGGTTAAGGAAAGGCAGCTAATTTAAAAGGGAAAAACAGCAAAAAAGAGATGCATGTAGGGGCCGATTTTTCGAGTGTATTTATGGAGGAGCGTCTGCATTAATGTGACTGTGCCTGGGGCCATGCCAAGGAGGCAGATAGGAGGGAGCACAGACGGAAAGGTGGAGAAACAAGCTGCATACCTGACACTGTGATCGTTGTGACAGCTGGAGTGATGCCAGCATCTCTGTAATCAGAAAGTCAAGTGTTAGCATCTCTACAAACCTATTTATACACACCCACGTCCCACTTACACACAGCTTTTCTGGGCTTTGTTCACTATTCTCTACAGTCACTTGGATCATCATCCAAAAAACATGAATCATCGCATTCAAGATTTTTTTAAAGGTGGAATAATTAGAGGATCTTGGATACCACCCAAAGAGCAACGATCATTAAAAAAGACCAAAAATACCGAAGAGACTGAGGTTTAAGTAGGAAGCACAGCACCATAAACGTCTGCTCTGTTAGGCTCCGAACGGCTGTGTGTGAGTGTGATGACGGAGGTGGGCGTCTCCAAGGAGTGCGACTTGAGCAGCCCTTCTACTTCACACTGGATAACGAGCAGAAAGTCTCACATTGCAGCCTGTTTGCTGAGCCACTGCTGGCAGGCTCTGCCATCCTGGATGTACTGCAGCACGTCGCACAACATGGTCCGCTTCCGACGCTCCTCCTCCCGCATTCGCTTCGCCCGCTCATACACCTTGGCACCTAAGAGTAAGTTACACAAAAAGGTCAGCAGAGACATCAATGGGTTCAGGTTAGGGATTAATACTCGGAAAGTGACGATGGGCAGTCTCCAGGTGAGACTCGGTTTTTAATGATTAAGTAAGACTTATCATTTACTGAAATCATTCATTATGTAAAAGGGGATATTTAAGTATTTAATAATTCTGTCAGCAATTCTCTGTTATCATTCCAAGTGTAGCTGTTATAGCAGCTCAATAAAATATTCAGTTTCTTTGTGTGCCATGCAACAACACACTAGCCAAACATTATAGTACCCCAAAATGATTCAAAGACCTGATTCACTGCACTGTTGGTGCAATGGAAACATTTTGAAGCCAAACTCCAAATAAAGACATCCACTCAAATCTGAATATGAATACATTTCCCCCGCTTACTCATGAAACTTTTAAAATGAAGATTTGTTGAACAGAGGAGTGAAAAGGTCAAACTAAACTCACTGCAGAAAGATTTGATCCCTGCCTTTCTGTACTCCTGCAGCCTGCGGATCTCTCTCCTCAGCTCGAACTCCACTGCAAGAAAAGAGAGATGAAGGCAACTCTGAAGAGACTCTTACAAAGACAGTTATTTGAACTCTGTCTTTAACAACCCAAGCTTAAGTCTCAACACTTCATCCCACACTATGAATAAGCATTTTTGCATCACTCAGTTTCATACAAAGAGTTACATACAAATTCAAATCCTTCAATATTCATACATGTTGTTGACCAATAAAGACAAAATTTCAAATTTAAAGTTGAGATTGTGGTAAACATGGTTATTGGATTACTGGAGCAGACGGTTAGCTTAGCTTAGCAGAAAGACTGGAAACAAGGGAACACAGGGTTGTTTATGTTTATGTTAACCCTCGATTTGCAAAACTCTCACGAGATGGTTGAGGAAAGGCATTGACTTTGAAAGGCTGAGGATAGGACATGTCATTGGGCAGTGAGTCTCACGATAAAGCAGATGTAGGGTTAGGGTTGAACAGCTTAATAGTCAGTTTTAGCTTGTTTAGCTGTCTGTCCAACAACTTTTATGTTTGGGTTCACTCTCACTGCTCTCCAAGCTTTGTTTTCTGTCGCAGCAGGCGGCAAAAAAGCTCTGGAAACACAACTGTACACTACTTCCTCAGCACCAAACTACAGACACAGTTAGAGACTAGCTGGTAAACAAAGTAGAGCATTTTGCAGCTAAAGACCCAGATATTTCCCTCAGGAGTTGGTAGAGACCAAGGGTTATTGGACTTTCCTTTATCAGGTGGAAACACAAACAAAGCCTCAAATTGTTTTCGCGGCCCACAGTTGTCAAAGAAATTCAATTATTGCAGTTTTATAGAACTGTATATTAAACACCAAAATGGAAAAACAACAATTTGCCATTTCCCAGGGGTGGCTGTATGTCCCAGACTATCTATTGGCAGTGATCAGTAACTTCCTGGAGTCTCCGCTGACTGCCTGGCAACTGCTGAGAGCCAAGAAATAGTTCAGCACTTAAACATCCTTTAATCTGCGAATTGTTTATAGGTTTACAGATGGAGGTATGCAAATTTAGTTAGTGTTTTACAGACCCAAGGCAGTCTTTATGCTATGCTAATCAGCTGGTGGCTGATGCCTTATACTTAATGGACAGATATACGAGTGGTATCAATCTTTCATCTAACTCTCCCCCAGAAATCAAACAGGCATAGAATTTTCACTTCTACAAACAGAATAAAGAGCATAAAAACAGAATAAAGAGCCCTCTTCACCATCTTCAAAACTCCAATTGAAAGAATATCTTCCTAAAAAAACTGAGTTTCAGAAATTTGGAGAATCTACAACAAGGGAAGCTGTTCTGGTCATAGTGGAATAACATCTTATTAAGACACTTCATGTTGGTTTTCCCTTTAATTTGTCAACCCTTTCTACATAAACATATACTGGGAATCTAAAACAAAAGGGGCATTCTGACATTATCGTCCAACAGAAATAACATCCTTTGAGGCCACAATAAACTAGTAATGCCGAGGCACTTTGGAAAGGACTGGTTAAATGAATTCTGTGTTTGTGACTCTTAGAGCCTATCCATGTTTACTCAGCCAGATACTAACGTGCATGACTTTCAATGAATTTGTCGTGTTCAATTGGTCCGACCACTCTGGCAAATCGTCTCATGACATCATACAGCTCCTGCACCTCCTTTGGGTAACATCGCTCCAGCACTGAAAGAGAGACGGAGAAGAGAAGTGTGTGGGCAGAAGATACAAACAAATATAACAGAGAAATATGAAAGAAAAATCCACCCCCTTAGATACTTTTACACATCAATGGTTGATGTGATTGTTTTGTGCATTTGAGGAAGAAATGCAGTAATTTAGTTTATTTTTGTTTGCCTGATTTCCGACAAACTGCACTGTCTACTTCATCAACAGCTCTGATTCAACAATGGATTTATTTATATGCATGTAAATAATATATATATATAGTATACATTATCAAATTCATTCTGTGGCTGCACTGCAGAATTATGCTGTGAAACTGCCGTGTGGGGATTTACAGAAACGATTGTATGGATCTGTAAATGTTATTTTCCTCCTGGCATCATTGCACACTATGCACTGTACAAATAACATATCAAAAAAAACTTTACTTCCTTGGTAAACTCTTTTGTATATATTGTTGTTGCAGCAACGGCTATTGACTATCAGATAGCTTTTGCATGCTGGTTTATGACGCACCAGACGGCGCAACGCAGGGCTGCTTTTCGACTGACAGACTCACTCTTTCTGAACAGCAAAAATACGCAATTCTCGCTAACCTTTTAACAAGACTAAGTCTCCTAAGTCTCTGAAAGGCTGTAATTAGGTAGTGGTGTTTTGAGCTAAATATCAACATGCTAACATGCTGACGCTAAGCAGCTAAGCAGGTTCAAACCCTGCTTATTTGCGTTTTTAATTCAGTTTTGTTTTAGATTTTTTTTTTCTCCTTTTACTAATTCAGAGCCTGGTTTAAGAGCACAACAAGGACATCTATTAAACCATCAGATCAAGCAACCTTGCTGCATTAAAAAGCAACTCGTAACCCATCATTTAACTCTATACTCATGCAAACATACAAACTTTCTGAAGAGCTTGTTGTGTTCGTCTCAAAGTGTTGCTGAGAAACAGACAGGTGTCAAAGACAGAGAGAAAAGCTGTTGTGTGGGCGTGAGAGAAGTGGTTGTGTGTGTGTGTGTGTGTGTGTGTGTGTGTGTGTGTGTGTGTGTGTGTGTGTGTGTGTGTGTCTGTTTCAAGTTCCTTCATCAGGATCCTGCACACAAGTGCTAATTAGCAGCTGGTATCTCAGGCCAAACACATGAAGTCATGCTTTTTAACAGTGGACACATGGAACAATGTTGTCTCTCAGGAGACACTAACAACGGATTTCTGTGTGGTTGCAAACAAACACTGACTCTTAACAAAACAACAACTATTCTAACTATTTGAACTATTCTGACTGTATTGTTTTACATCATTTATTGTATGTATTATGTTTTGTCCTTTCTGTGGACCCCAGGAAGATAAGCGGCTGCCAAGGCATCAGCTAATGGGGATCCAGTTAATAAACAATAAACAATAAACAACACAAGACTTGAACCATTTAATGTAAAAAGCCCATACATGACATTAGAGAGACAACTGCCCTGAAAACAATAAAGGTGGTCAATCTGCCTCGGGCACTTACTGAGACATGATACTGTTGAGCCTCCCGGGCTCGGATACTGCCTCCATTATTGCATGTGACACACACATGAACACACATACACACCGTAACGGCACACAGTCTTTGACAGTCTCCATGACAACCAGTCTGCAGCTCTACAGCTACTCTGAGTTCCCCTTTGTCTTGAAAGACTGGGGAGATAAGGGAATGGAGGGAGGAAACAAGCGAGGAGGGCTAACTGGAGGCTGGAGGATGCATAAATAAAACATGAGGGCAGAACTCTTCAACTCACAAACCACAGGCAATTTCACAGAGCCACACGTGGAGATGTAACGATGGGCGGTGTGGTCGTACGTAGTTAAAAAGAAAAAATAGAGACTTTCCCCATCTGTCTGACCTCTGGTGTAAAAACCCAAAAGATGCAAAGAATTACATTACTGAGCTCGCAGCTGAAATCCAACCTTTGACAGGTGGATCAATAAAAGAAGACCCCTGCATTTCAGTCATTATGGCAGCAGTGCTCACCGCACAGGGATCTAATCGCAGTGAAGCAATCATGCCGATGCACATTGGCAAACAGACTATTTGCAGCCTCGATCATAAAAATGAACTCCATCAGATGCCATACTTATGCTCCCCGAGGGAACACAGAGGTTAACTGTGGTTATTACGCTGTAGTTGTTTGCATGCATCCATAGAAACCCTCAGCAGCGATTTGGCTGCTAGATATCAGATTCCTCCCTGAGTTGCTAAGAATACTGTCACAGTCAAGCTAGTGGGAGTTTCACAAGAGGACTTACTCTGGAATTTCCGCAGGTTAATCAGTCCGTGGTCTCGGATAACCCTGCAGGAAATCAAGATGTAGATTTATTAATATGCAAGTTAATGTTTTGATTGCTCTATTTCTTCAACATTAAGCTTGGCATTTGAACATATGCAATTATCTTGGCTGGTTTAGTCTATAAAGTAATCATAGCATTGAAAACCCAATAAATACACCTGTCTTGTACACAGCAGCTAGGTGAAACTTGTTCTACAACGGGAAAGAGGAGAGAACTAGGAAACACATGACTCCCCAGCCAGACATGCCATACCACCGTGCTTGGGGAGCACAAACTCGTTAGAGTTGATTTAGTGATGGATCCATTACAGCAAGGATTGACTGTGGATGTCCAAGAATGACAGCTAAAAGGTTGAAGGTGGGGAAGAGCTCTAGAAAGAGTACAAACTGACTAACACCTTCAAATGAAATTTTTTTACGTCATAGAAAACTTACAAGGCAATAAGGGGCTGCAACTACCGATTACTTTAATCCCTCCTCCTTAAACTGTTTTTTTTTTTGGTTTGTCCAAAACCTATGCTTATTAATCAGAATAAGAAGCTGTTTATTGCCAAGTACTATAATGCAAGGAATTTGGCTCGGTGATCTATTGGTAAACTCAGTTGCCACTTTATTAGGTACACTTAGCAAAACCTTTTGCATTCTAATACAACAGTCTGTTGATAATAATCCTCCTACCTTCATGAAGCTTATAATGTTCACTTTTTGATAGAGGTGTTGATTTAACCAATCTGTACAATCGTTTGGAAGGATGTAGTTTTCGGTGCTATTAAGCTCCAACATGTATGACTGGCAGGTGTTTCTATTATTTAGGCTACCCTTATTGATATAAATGTAATGCTCATTCTAGTTGACAATCAAAACAGTTGGTCATTTTTTCAACTAATTGTTTCAGCTCTGAAGAAAATGTACATTAGAGCAAAAGTGTCATATAAAGTCACTAAAGGTGTTTTTAGAGTCTTTCTGAAATCCAAATGGGGTTTCAGAATTTCCAAACTTTCCTGCAGTGAGAATGCTGTCTTTACCTGCCAAACACTTGGATAAATGTCAGTTTGGCATGCACAGAATTCACTGGAAAACACAACTTTTCCCCATTCCCAAAAATACTCAAGGTTTGAATAGAAATAAACCTTAACAGGAGGGTAGCGTGTGTTAAGAGTCTTTTGACACTTCGCCATGCTATGCTTTTGCCAGCATAATGAACACCTGTGACATGGGACCTTTTCAGCTTGCACCAAAATGACTCCCTGTAGCTTGAAATGAGAGCCTGTAAAAAATGCTTAAATATGCAATTAGAATCACTCTGCTGAACAATTCCAGTCTCACAGGACTTGTGCTAATAACAAAATAATAAAGTTTAGCAATTGAATTTGAATTCATTAATATTAAGAAGGTACAGATAGGGGTTCAAAATTGTTTGCCTTGTAAATTTTAATTTGGTATGAAATGAATTCATTCAACCAGAAAGCATAAAAAGAATCTGTAGGGAATGAGGCTTAAAGAGGTCAATGTAGAAGCTTAAAGTGCCATCTACTGACAGACATGAGTCATTACATGAAGACAAATATATCAGTATTGATTATTCATCATTTAATGGAGAAAAGAATGACCTACTTTTTCCTTCGCTGTCTCTCTCTTAGTCTTGAATGATAAATATCAACAACTGAAAGCTTGAGTGCTGAAATTAAAGAATACACATGAGTAAAAGTTGTAGTTAACACCATCTTCAATTTACAAAATGAACAACAATTCCATAAAAAAAAAAAATCTATTTAGATTCTACACACCACGTAGGATGTCCGAGTCATCATCCACAAAGTCGATGTCTTTCAAATCCCATTCTGCATAGTTGTCAAACTCCTAGCAGGACAGTGAGAAATCATGTGTTTTGTATTTCATAGTAAGCAAATGAATCAATGATTCCAGGTAAGGGCTCATATTCGAAAACAAGTTATGAGTGATAGCAAACGCTGGGATACAACAATAAGAGCATGAGTCACTGTTTCAATATAACGAATTAGCAATGAGCCATCTAGCGGCCGGTTCACATAGATGATAAATAAACAGGACGCATGTATCCCCTCACCTCCATGAAGTCTGCTCTGGCAGGCATGTATCCAGCCATATCTCGAGACAGCACAGAGTCAAATGTAGGCCGAGGAGGATCATCAGTGGCTGTAAAATCAGAGCAATATCGTATATGCACAATAAAATGTTATCATTTTGTTTGCATTTTGTATGAAAACGAAGAAATCTGCCTCCTGCAAACTCCTTCCAAGACTTTGAATACTTATAGCAGTCGTAAGAAATATCAGAAATATGAAGAGTTCCCCTCTCTGCTGCGTGAACATGACAGCAAAATGTTTGTCGAGCGTTGTGACAGATGGAGACCTTGGGACCTCTAGAAACTGAGAAAGTTCCTGACTCACCAACTCCTTCTGTCCAACTGCTATGTTAGTATCAGACTTCAAGTTTGTCTCTCTTCAGTTACTTAATCATTCAGCTGGATGCTCTGAAGGCCCTTAATCAATGCTACTATCATTTTCAAAACTTAATCCAAAAAGTTTAATCTTAAAACATACAGAGCTAATGGCTGAGAGGTATCGTATTCTTGCTGTAACATTAGTGAAGACAACAAAGAAGAATCAGATAATGTGAATACTGACGTTTGAAAGGAATAGCGCCCTCAGCAAAGCGCGAGTCTTTTGTTTTCCGGAGGCTGAGCAAGGTGGAGGAGAAGAGCGGGTTATGAATGAAATTCTTCATATAGTGGCTCTCGCATTCCTCCTTGGTTTTAGTGCGCATCTGATATGCCACATCCTGCCTGCAGGTGAGAAATGGCACAAACAAAAATTGTTAGTGTGCAACAATAGCTTGAAGAAAAAGTATATGACTAAATCCACCAGGTTGTAAATATTCTATGCATATCACGCAGTACAGTACAGTGTTGTCGAAATATATTTTAGTCATCAAAATAATAACTGCGAAGGCCTTTCACTCAATGTTTCAAAGAATGGAATCAAGACCACTCAATCCTTGTTTTATTCAAAAGCCTATCCCGCTCTACAGACTTATTGTACTTGTACAGCATTTGTTCAAAGACCAATTTCATGATGAAAAGTCTCGAAGCATTATTATTAGTTAGTTTTCAGCCAATAGCTTTTTTTATAGCAATAGATTTTGAAAATTTCACACTCAAGCCTTCAAGCCAAACATTTGATATTCCATGTCATTAAACAGCTGTAGTTGCAGTCATGCTATTGCTTACCAATACATGGTGTCGCAGCATTTACTGGTGCGCATGAATTCACATATACAAAATGAATAAGCAACTTTTGACTTACTCATCAAGTAACGTGATGTCTATATTCAAGTGGTTTTCTTTATATGGTGAAATATTTAACATTACGTCAAACAACTAATAATATAAAGTACCAATCTTAAAAGTCAGTCACAGTTACTCTACACATTTTCAGTCTAATAAAAAGGAAAATATGAGGGAAGAACGTAATATCCAGACAATAATGGATTGTTAGGTAAAGATATCTTTCTGCCTCACTAAGCCTTCATCTCGGCATCAACACTATTGACCAAGAAACTAACTTACAAGCTACAAATGACAAAGCACTCACCAGTTTCCAAAGCCACAGTCCATGACTGCCTCCAACAGGGCCATCTCTTCCTGTGCCGTCCACCCAGGCTCCAGCACAGGGAAGTCTGAAGTCTGTATTGGGAGCAAAGAGTAATGATAAATATGTTATATGTGTGAGGAGAGTGTCTGAATGTGCGAAACAATTTTTTTTAAAGTTTACTCACCATGATTTCATATTTGTGATCACTCTCATGCTTCTTGTATTCAAATCCTTTGGTGAAACACTGAAATAAAAAATAAGAAAACCGTTTAATTTCAGTGTGTAATTAAACACGAGCACTAATAACATTTGGCACATGCTCACCTGGAGGCAGAGTAAAAAAGGCGAGGGTCCACATTCTGCACACTTGATGTAAGGCTCAGTTAGATAGGATGAGCAACCTCTGCATGGTGGTTTATCAAAAGGATCATCTGAAATGAACATAATTAGTCATCAATCACTGTCGATTAACAAGACAAGTATTAGCTATTATGCAAAACTAATCACTTAAAAACTAGACAGGGCAAACTAAAGTTGAAGCCAGCCAATGCTAATCTTCGGCTGTAAACAAACCACTGCATAAACCGGTCACATTAGCCTTAATGCTAGCTGTGCTAACGCTTCTTTTACAGCTTAACTAGTAAGGTTAAACTATATCAACATCACAGTTATCGTGTCTGCAAGTTGTCCAATAGGTAACCACGAGATAGGTTGTTTTGAGCAACAACAGCTATTCAAAGACTGACAAATGTGTCGAAATGTAAATATAGCTATATGTGCTAATGCTAGCAAAGCAATGCAGTGAAGCTTTTGCAATTATCCACAAATAACCTACAGAGGAGCGACACGTTCAGAGAACACTACAGCTATAATAACTTAGCTATAATACTAATAATTAAGTGACTTACTTCCAAAGGATGCCAGGCGGTCCATAAGACAACAGTTTTAATAAACCTAATACCACAAAGATTAGTTTTTTCTTCTTCTTCTTCTTCTTTTCAGGTTAAAGGTAGCTGGTGTCCTCAGTGGTGCATTACTGCCATCTTCTGGAAGATGTGAAATATGCCGTTCAGATTGAACCTATTCTTAATTTAGTCATTAGCTCCCTTCTCTATTTCTGCCCCTTTTTCTCCTCACAGTACCAACTCTATTTTAAATTGAATGTAAATGGCTAGTTTAAGTCAAGTTTCTTTATTGTCATATTGTCATATTAACAATTGACATACAGTACCAGTCAAACATTTGGACACACCTTCTCATTCAATGGTTTTTCTTTATTTAAATGTTTTTCTACATTGTAGATTAATATTAAAAACATCCAAACTATGAAGGAACACATATGGAATTATGTGGTAAACAAACAAATGCTCAACAAACCAGAATATGTTTTATATTTTAGATTCTTCAAAGTAGTTGAATGAGAAGGTGTGTCCAAACTTTTGACTGGTACTGTATATTACAGTGAAGCAGTTGCTGTAAAATACAAAGCTTAGTTCTCAGGCTAACTCCAACAATGCTCATACAAATACATAGCAATAAAAAGAAAACCTTGGAGGAAAAAATATCATCTAAAACCTAAAACGGTGCGTAAATTAAATAAGTTATAGCATTAAAAAAAAATATATAATAATATGAAATAAAACAATATATGTGTTTGTGTGTGGTAGACAGGTGTACAGTATTTACAAAATAAATCAACTGTAATGTAAACTGGTTGTGCAGTTATGTAGTAAATGTATTTACATAATCAGAACCTAAGATAGTAATAAATGCACCTGACTTAATACTGAACAGAACAGAAATTGACTCACTATATATTAGAACATCGTTTGGTTTGATTTGACCAATCTCCTTTAAAGCCATTAGAATGGCGTTCAACTCAACAGCATACACAGAAAATTTAAGTTTGTTTGTATATTTCTGATTATCAGCTATTGGATCTTACTATCCATCTGTTAAAACCTGCACACAGACAGTATTTGTACATTCCTTATAACTATAAAACTCACTCACTACTTCTGCATTTTTATTTCTGGCCTTTAGTAAAAATCTATAAATATATATATATATATACATGAATAATCACGATAAAAAACAAAATGTTTCAATTGTCTCTAAATTATTTCCTTACAGCTTGAAATTCATTTTCTCTTTAATTTTCTTTTGTGTGAGGAACATTACTTTTGTTTGTTGTTTTCAACTGAAAACTGCACTTTCCCCCCATTTTCAACTTGATTTATTCCCAGCGTATTTTCCAATATGTAATAATACATTTTCAAAATTGTCATGTTCATAATTTAGAATAGTATAGGATTCATTGTACTCTATTTTCTACATCATACTCAATTGATATTACAGATCCTACTTTTACCTCTCTCTCTTGCTACATCCACAGTACTACGTTTCCGTTTTGAGACGTTTATCTTTTGCTTTGTTTAAGCCTGTTTAAGAGTTTAAGAGAACCTAAAAATAAAAATTTGTCTAGTGGATGTTTTTTTTCTTTTTTTTCCTTCCCATCATTCATGCACCAAAAAACTTGAACTTAAAAAACCCCAGAACATTTTCCTTGAATTGTGTGAAGTTTATTATTTCCATCTTAATTCAAGGAAAAAAGGGATGGTGGCCTTACTCCATTCTACCACAAGGTGTTGATCTTGCGCTGTTTATGTTAAGAAAACAATAAACGCCTTGCAAGTCCCTCTTTGTCTTTCTCTGAGCACAAACAACCACCTGAGCCTTGTTCAGGCCAATGTATATTAAGTTGAAAAATGGACTGACAGATTTTTTCCCCTCCTGTAATCCACCCCAGTACAGAATGACCCTGAAAACAGCTCACTCTAATGCAATAAATATCTATGATCCTGGATATTTTCCAGTGCCTTCATGTGTCCAGCTTTGGCCCCTGAATCAATACAACTCCTGTTCCTCAAGGACACCCCTGGTGACTGCACATCAGGGGACCTTGCAAAACTAAAATATCAAAGCCTTGATACATAAAACTTCTACTCTCCCAGCCACAAAACCGCTCAAAATAAGTAAGAAAGTATGTTTTTAAAGAAATGTATTAAATTAGCTTTTGATTCAGTAGAGATGCGACAATTGCAACTAGCTGGAAACCATCTCACATGATAAAGTAATGTAAATGTTAAATTGGTTTATCAATTTACAACCAGAGGTGCAACTTATTAAACTTAGGGGGGGATTTTATTATAACTGATGCAAAAATATGTGTAATGCACCCTTTATTTTTTGCAAATAATCTTAGTAAGAGATGAAAAAATGGGCAAAGTGTGGCTACTAAACCGCAGATGCTCTCCTTTCCTCTTTTTACCCTGAGCCATCTCTGTGAGGACGATCTACAGTGACAAGTGCGTTCAGTTGCAGCGTACCCTGCGTCCCGTCTCCTGACCCTCTAGGGTTGCTTTAGACCTCTGGGGACAGTCTCAGTCATCATGCCCTGAGCAACACAGATCCATGAGTAATGACACAGCGGCCTCCCGACAGACTGTGCACCATAAAGGTTGTACCTTCCCTCTCGGTGGAATTTCCATCTAACTGCCAGAACACAGTTTGTTTAACAATCCTGTGAGAGCGATATGATTTATTTATCTTGAAAAGAGGAACTTCTCTTTTCTGTGTGACAGTTGGCAGTTTCACCCTTAACGACCCTCACTGGTGCTCATAACAACTGAATTTGAAAATGAAATCATTATGAACACCCAAACATTACACCCATTGGAGATCTCTGAACTTTTCAATCCAAAATAGTGGGCGTCAACATGCTGCTATAACACTCTGCGAGGAAAAGAAGATTATGCACCCTGGCTGCAAGATGTTGCTCATATTCAGCCACAAGAGCAATAGTGAAGTCCAACACTGATGTTGAGCAATAAGGTTTTTGAGTCAGACCAGTAAAGTTCTACCACACAAAGCTTCATAATTTCATGGCTTTGTCATGTTGAAACAAGAACTGGTCTTCACCTAACTGTTGCCACAGAGTTGGAAGCATGCTGTTGTCTAAAATATGATTGTATTCCGCAACATAAAGATTTCCCTAAATTGGAACTAAGGGGTCCAGACCAAAAATGCGTCAAAAATATGTGGGGAGGGTTGTCCACTTAATGCCAAGATGGTGTTCTGATGCGCCAGTAGTCTAAGATGCAAACGACGGTATGTGACCTTTATGACCCTGGTTCAAATATGAGGACCCGTCACTCTCTACTGTTAACAAAATAAAAAAGGTAAAATTGCCAAATATAATCTAGAAATATTTGCTAGGAAGCTGGTGTTTGAAACAGCCCAATTTGTATGAAGACAGTACTGTAGCCTCCATATGACTTTAATAAACAAAATTCCCACTGCAAGCCAATTTTGAAATGCCAGGGTCAGCATATGTGGGAGCATACTGTTTAAAATCACAGCTTGGCAGTGAATGCGGGCAGAATCCATTATCAAGATGGAGACTAACAAAGAAAATAATGTCAGCCTCACAGAGTGACATGTGTGCTCCCTTACGACGGCCCCTGCTGCAGCATCACTGCCTGTGGGCAGACAACCTGCTGTCTCTCCAGCCACATGCCACCCCCGCCTACCCACAGTGCCTCTCTCTCCTTTGCCTTCACTGCCAGAGTAAAAGCCCTGAAAGGCCAGGCAAACCCCCAGCCTGCAGGCCGCAAACTGCTAATGTGGATCAAAGACTGAGATCCCTGGGGTTTCTCTGCTATAGAAGTGTGCCAGATTATACACCGGCCAAACAAACGCACACCCCCACCCCATTACATCCTTAAAAACTCCCCCAGTGTCTGCCCACTCCTTTGCCTCTTACCAAAGCACTTCCCAGCTGCTGTGATTTGAATATGAGGGCCCCATGAAGAAAAGAGGGCATCTGGCACACGCCTTAGAGGCTTAGAAAAAGTGTTAAACTGTTCCTGTCATAGAAATGTTCTAAAACAAGATTAAGCCTCTTTAAAAAGGCAAAGAGGTAAAATGGACACAAGCCCTTAAATAAGTTCAGACAAAGGCAACATGGGGAGACACCTGGATAATGTCGATATCCTCACAATGGAGTGGTTGCTTGGAGTGGTCGTAGACACATTGAGAGCTCTGCTCTGTAAATTGGATTTGTGCGTAAAGTTCAGCACAGACAATTATATTTCTTTGGTTTGAAATTAAGAAATCGTGAGCGCTAATTTGGGTAATTCCTCTTTACAGGATGCTTTCAGATTTATTGGGCTACCTGCCCTCATCTGGTGCAATGTTAGATTTATATGTGAATTAACTCTTAATATTATTATTCTACATAATTTCCTGATTTGTCCTTCCTACACAGCTGCAGAGATGATAGATTATAGCAATGCAATGTCTTACATAAGGGCATTTTGACTATTAGGTGTGGAGCAACCCTCCATTTATAAAGTTCCTTTCAACCTCCCACTTGGTGCTTAATGATAGTGCCTAAAAACAAGCAGACGTGTAATTAAACCCAAATTAACATGATATAACACAATATGCTATTGCGTTGCATGGTGGGAATTAACTAACCAAACTAGTCCCTAAAAGTCAGGAAAATTGGACCATTACATTTTTCTGTCTCTTTCTTGAAATGCCCCAACTTTACGAAGGTACAAGACAAAATCACAGCACTATTTCTTTAATATGTGGTATGTACCCTGGTTTAGTTCACGTAATGAAATTGAACCCATGACTTTTTTTTTACCTTTGGTAAGTCTTGTTTCCTCCTTCTCTGATGTGACAAACATGGCATGAAGTTACATTTTACTCCCACAGGGTTTACAATCAGTTGAGATTCTGCTGTTAATTATAAACTAATATTTGCTGTGTGAGAAGAGTTTTACGGCACCAAACCAAACCGAAAAGTTCACATACTATCAGATCCTCACGTGGTGCAAAGTGACTCAGGGAAGAACTACGTGACTTTAAACAGACAGCTCATGCGTTGAAGAAACTCTAGATAAGTATCAAATTTTTGGCATTGTGAGAAACAGCTGGTATTCTTTATTTTCCTCTTGTACATGTTTGCTTTCATTCATATTTTGTATTAAGTTGAGTGTTTCAGTTGGGTTCAAATGACTCTTGACATGCAGCACTTGACACTGATGATTTATATGCAAGCACAAGCCGTGAGGTGTTGAAGAAATTAAGATGACTCTGCATTTAGTGTTATATAAATGTCAATAGCAATCCACAATGACTTCCGTCCATATCTGCAAAGTACTCAAGCAGTGTCAGATGTGAATAAATTAATGAAAACAGATGCCTCCCACACAAATGTGTCATCAGTTTTTTTTTTTGCTGAACGAGAGATTCCCACTACATATGTTCCTCCTCCCCGTGAGCTCGGTGGACGTCCTTTCTCCACGGCCAAGGTAACACAGAGGAATCAGCACAGGGAGAGTTCAGGGAGGTCAACAAGTGGGTGTGGAATGCAAGTGTTTCCCACGCAGCGTTCCTCAACACACTAGCCCTGAGAAAACATGTGTCAGGCCTCAGTACAGCAAACTGCAAATCCACAAGGTCTCCTTGGAAGTTCTCTCCAAAGGGCAACCGCATTTGAGTAGCCATCAGGTTAATTCAAACACTCGGGGAGCAGGACAACAGTGGTGGAGGAATTATACATTATTGCTAGTAAATCTCACTCCAAAGACAATAGCCAAACCTACTTCAAGTATCAAAAGTAAAACATTCCACTTAAATGTATAGAGTAGAAGTATAAAGTAACATAAAATGGAAACACACACTTAGGGCACAAGTAACTCAACATTGTACTTAAGTTAAGTAAAAATACCACCACTGCAGGCAAAATATAGATGCGGCCATAGTGGGAAATGTCAAGACTATGTACCCCACTGAGACCTAGCTGTGGATTGAAAAAGAGCTCCCCGTGTGAACCGCACTGTGTTTCCTATGTACCTCTTACGGCAGAGCGGCTCTACCACAACACTGTCAGAACACATCAGCTGCTGGAGCCTTGATAGCTTCCACACTCGGGCTCTCCCAGTGGCGCCCTGGAGAGACGCCACAGGCCTGTTGCTTTAGTCCTGCTCCTAGTGGCCCGTTCAGCCTGCCTGGGTCTCAGTGCATTGCAGAGGGCTCCCTAACACAATATGCCCCTCGGCTTGATCTGGGGGAAGAATGGCGGTGTGCACTATGCATTATCTATGGTGGGGTTTGGGACAATGGACAGAAATAACAGCGAGGGGTCACACACGACAATGTAAAAAGTTTTTTTTATAAAAGGCTGATCTGTTGTTGCTGGAGCAAAAATGGCCTTGAGCTCTAGAGCTTCTATGAGAAGAATAATATCCTCACAGCGTGACCGGATGACCTCATTGGTACTTAAGAGAGCGTCACTTTAATCTATAATGTCTTCTTTCTACAGGGTGGCTAAAAATGTGTCATGTCATCACTATATTATCCTCTCACAGTGGTATGCAACCTGTCGGTAGAGTGAAAGTATTTTTGGTTGTCACCTGCTCTTTTAGAAGTGAATGTGTGCTGAAGTGAGCAATGAATGGCCGTCAGGGTCAGAGCAGGAATGCAATGACAACAGCATGAGAGAGACAGAGAGATGCAGACACATGCATGTTGGTTAGACATCACCAGTCTTCCCACACAGCCATCAGTTCAGGGTTACGGCCTGTCTGCTTTCCCCTTCAGCAGAAACATATATATATCTATAAACTCTGCATGGGTGTCCACTTTGGGTTTTCTGTGGAGCCAGATCACTGAAGGGGCTTAGCCAGTTGTTGGGTGGGGGGTTTTGCCCAGTAACCAGTTCACGAGAGTACAAAGTGTGCTATTAACAGTCTGATCGTGGTCAATTGACCCAGTGTTACGACACCAAACAGCAGAGGGATGCAGATGACATGCTGTTGCCAACTTGCAGACATCACAGCCACAGGCAAAGGGCGTACATTTACTACATCACAGTTGGCCAGTTAGTGAGAAGGTGTGATAGGTCAGCCAACACCAGGAAAGTGACTTAAATCTAAAAGGGATGTTTTGAAAATAAATGTATATGATTTTTGTGCTGATAATTAGAGAAAAGTTAATTTGCTGGTATTGATTTAGTCATAGGTAAAAGAATAGTAAAAATGCCTTTCACAAATTCTCAGTGATCTTCAAGTTTGCAAACTAGAACTGGAAACACAGAATGCATGGGATTTGGCCTGTTTTTCACTTTTAACCAGCTCTTAAGTTGGAAAAATTATGTTATTCCACACTGTCTGGCAGACTCGTGTATTTGCTCTGCTTGTTGCAACTCTATATTGAAACTATATGATGTTACAAAGTAAATATTCAAGAGCCCATGTTTTTTCATGACTAAACTATTTCAGATGTCTGTGCATCATTTTATACACAATTCTTCAAAATACAGTGCAATATATTTCGGTATCTTTGGAAAAGAGCAATTATCATCTGAATCTGCTGCTGTCCCCGGCTTTACAGAGCTTTATAGCAAGTTTCAGCTCATTGTTTAGCTGTTTGGCTGCAACTTTACTGTTTTGGTTCACAATTGGTTCTCATTGTTTTAGGCCGCAGCAAAAAAACACAACAAAAAAACTTGACTACAAATGAATGATAATGTTGCTCTGTTGCATTTCGGCATGAAAATACTAAACAGGCAAACATAGTGAAGCTGACAGGCTGATTTAACTTTTATTATCGTCTTAATATCTTAATTGATCAAAGGTGATGTTTGAGAAACATCCTGAAAAACAATCACAGACATACAAGAAACTTAATTTACACCCCAACTATCTAACACATCAGCCGCAGATCATCCAGTATCACAATACAATGTGTTTTGGAGACACTCCACACTCTCACAACTGCTTGAAAAAAGTTGAAATAATACAGAGCCATTGTTTGCAAGCTTGGGAACAGGGCTCCTACGGGACAAGACATGACTGAAAACAGGGACTGGGATCAGGGCATTAGGGTTTAAACTGGCATGTGGTTCTCATTGCTGCAGCAGAGTGAGTGATCGTTGTGTACTGTTGCTCAAACTGGCCTCGGCCTTGCACGTGAGCCGATCAAAACCACATGTTCCAGTGTGATTGTGTCCGTGGGCTCGTAAAGATGGAGCTCTGGCTGAAGAGCAGCCCTTGGCTCACATGGCCACATAGAGCACTCTTTGCATTTTAAAAACATTTTTTTCCCCCACTCTATTGGCTGATGGAAGGGAGGACAACTTCCACATGGAGTGTATTTTCACTGACTAAGGGGTTTGGGAGCTGATTTATAGTGCAGGATTCTTGTTGAAATGAATCTAAAGGAGAGGGGCTTGGTTTTTCTAAAAGCCCTGCTTGAGTTGACAGTCCAACAGCAATCAAGGAAGAAAGGAGTTATTAAAGTAAATTTTGGTCAAAGCTATGAGGAAAGATCAATGTTTAGAGGTGATAAAAGATGCTTTACAGAGCCACTTTGCTTGATGACTTCCTCATTTCCTATTTGAGGTCAATTGTTTAAAGAATTGTACTGTAGTGTCATTTGTGGTAACACAGTGCATCTGGTTTACATTACCTTAACTTTTTGCTGCGTATAGATTTTTTTTGTGTGCTCATTGTTTGCTATTTTTGAAAAATGCCAACTTTAGTGTACATCATAGCTGAACATTAACTGATGTCTGGTGACAAAATTCCCTAAATAATTTACAAAGGTTTATAAGGTTACATGTTTCTGAGGGATTATTCTTTCTTTTCTTCCCGAAGCTGTCAGGTAATTGACAGGAAGCTCAGGGTAACATAATGTGCGCACTGACATGAAGACATAAAACTCAGGTTCAGAGAAACTGACAAAATTAGATTAAGCCTTCATGTCTAGTGGGATGGATTGTAAACTGTATGGACACTCTGGTGAGGGAAACCGGGTAAAACAAACCTTGATATATCCAGGTTTTACTGACCGTGTACTGACACAAACAGGAATTATTAAAAGAAATGGAACAATCTAGATCATATTACCAACCTTCTTTGCCAACCGGATACCCCATTATCCATATCAGATGAACTCAAGTAACCCCTCATCGACTCCACATGTTTAGTGTGTTCATTTGATATCGATGATATCAAAGTATATATTGCTGTAGTAATTGTTCTACAGAGTAGAACTGTCAATGTAAATTTCGATCAGTTTAGTCAGTTTTTCTTTTGTACCAACACCTGTGGTGGCAGCAGAGTGGCAGATAAGATGGACGTTTCAACCATTTATCCATTACTTTTAGCTAATCATTCAAACTGTTTATCCCTCACTTTTAGCTTATTATCTAATTATTTTTAGCTGTTAGCTTTTTGATCACTTACTTATCAATTTGTATGCACTTTATAAGTGATGTTCAGCCATTGCAGTGGACTAAATGAGTGCATATTTTAATCAAATCATTATTTCTAGTTTTTCAAATTGACCTAGCTACTCTACAACCTTTCCACATACCCTCTGGCAACTGAAGAAGTACCCTGTGGCGAGCCCCTGGTTTGAAATCACTGACCTAGATGAGTGATTCAAACTTAAAAAAGTTATTTTTGTCTTTTTAAAGGGTTTTCAGTAATTACTGCATACAGCAAATGGGTTAGGGTGGTACAATGTGTTGGATAATGATGGTGGAGTAGCAAAATAGTGTCCGGCAGAAGGTGCTTTGCCCTAAAGTCTCCTGGCAGTAAACCACCCACAGCCTCACACTGTGTCACTGTGCCTTATCTCCAGCAGCCAGGATGCTGATTACAAGGAGACTGTACAGGCATGCACTGTGTCAGAGACAGCATGGCTGTGCATCTACCTCCACACCACCCCAGATACACTCAAAGTCATTATTATTCCACTCACTCTAATAGGATAGTGGACAGACTCTTGCTTCAGTATTGTTTGATTCTTGGACAATGATGGCAACAGGTCATGTTAACAAATTATATTTGATCACTGAGGAGCTGCCATATGTGATACCGGCCCATTATTTGTTCATACAATCAGCTAAATAATTGTTGCTTGAAAAAAAAAACCAAGTCAGCAGATCTATCTCTAGTAGTCTCAAACATCTGAGAGCATTTCAGCTTCATGTTAAGGCGTTGGGATTCGAAAGGTCCAAGTGTCAGTGAGTCAGTGATTTTCACTTTGGCGTCAGTGTGTCAGTTGTGAGAGGGGCTGCTGCTTCTGAACTTTGCAGCTGTGGCAGAAAAGTGGCAAGGAAGCAAGTCCATCTTTTGTGTCAGCTATATCAGTTTCAGGGGAATGTGATACCAGAGGCAGAGTAAGTAAAAAGGAGGTATGAATCTGACCTATGAACTCTCTGGCTGAGGGTAAAGAAGCGCTGCCATGGAAGAGCACTGCTCAAAGAGTTCATCAGCTACATTGACAGAAAGCTCAAACACAGGTGTCTGTAGGCTGGAGAAACAGACTTGATTGTGCAGCATGCGTCTCTCTCTCTTCCAGATAAAATGCAGTGCAAAAGTATAAATACATAAATACAATGAATGTCAAGGGATGAAGAAATGTGTACAAATACAATGCACAAATTTGACATTCAACAGGATGAAAGCTGCGCTGTTATCGAGAGCCTCCAGCAACCTACAGGCTTTCTGTTTGTCTCATCAGCAGGTTTGGCTCAGTTGTTGATCCTCTGAAACGGAGCTCACAAAGCTGCATTTTAATAACCCCAACAGTAAAAAAGACAGCAACAGCCCACTATTCAGATTCCTGCTGTCTTTTCAGGCTCACAGAAGGCAAATTTAATTGTATCCAGAATGAATCACGAACAATCAACTCTGTGAAATTGAGAGGAAGCTGTTTGGCACATGGATTTCATCATTTGGTGTGAGCAGGGGTGGGTGAGGTAGTGGAGGGCAGTAGCTAATTACAACTGGATGATGATTAAACAAGCATAAGTTTCATTCCAGATGATTAAAACAAGTACGGGCTAGTTCAGTATTCTTTAAGTTTTCAGTTTAATCAAGTTTGTATCCAATACAACTGAGATAATGAGGAAATGGGAGCGGGAGATATTTGAAATGCATTTCTGAAAATTAATGAAAGTATCATAGTTATGTCAGAGGTTTATTGTTTCCTTAAAAAAAATGGTTAAGATTGCGACACCCCGTTTAAAAATATACTGTCTTTGCCGAAAATCCAATCTAAATCTTTGAGTTTGCAATTAAACTAAAATATTCTTGCATATCTGGTTTTATTGAGATATATTTTGACATAAAACATTACTGTGGACCTATATCCCAAAAGTCACAAAGAGGGAAGTTGCATTAATTTGAGGAGGACTGCAGCAGATGCAGCAGGTTGGGAAAAATGTAGCAGCACCTGTCTCTGCTGCAGTACAGGGGTCACGACTCGTAGACCACCAGGAACTGCAAACAGTAGTAAAAGCACTGGTGTACGTCCGCCTCTTCAGTCACTTCTTCATATTGTATTAATCTAATTTATTCAATCCAAGGAAGTCCATGAGAAGGATTTTATTTTCTTTGCTAATACAGCTCTTTAAAAAATATATATAATTTGATGATTCAATAAATGATTAAAAAATACACACTCAAAGTCTAATATGAAAAAAAGATATTCAAAACATTCAAATGACCCCATGTCCACCAAAACCAACCACAGAAGCTCATTTTCCTGCATTGCAACAACTTTCTAACAACTCGACCATGTGCTGAAGCGATTGAGGAACTCTTGAGCATTTCCTGTCTCCGCTGGAACAAAACCTGAAATCCATCACTCACTTCCTGTTTGCACTCCAGCTCAGTTTACATGCTTCCTGTATAAGCCAAAGAAACTTCCCTCACAACACTCACAATGCACTGAATCTCTCAACGGTCTCCTTATCTGCTCGACACACAGTGACACAAATGTGGGCTCCAGATCCACTGGCGGGCACACACACATACGCACACACATAAACACATGCCAACAAAAAAGCTTCTTGTGAATCATTTACAAAACAAATCAATAAATTGGTAACTTGAAGCAATTCTATTCACCAATACTAGGCTACAACTGAGTCATGAAAAAAAAAATCAAAATCAAGTTTTAGGCCCCTTCATTCCTTAAGAATCAGTTTGATTTATTCACAAAAAGACCTCAAAACTGCGTCCTCTAATTGACCAACTGCCAACTCCAGATGAGAGAAGATCTGAGTTGATTAAAATGATAAAATGCTTTATGCAACTTGTGAGGACACTAATCAGGACTGAAAAAAAATTGCTAACTCTTTCTCTACATTTATGGGTAAACAAAATAAATAGTTTAGCTTTCTTTTTACAGATAATTATCCTAAAGGGACACTAGAACAGATCATCAATAAAAGTAATCCAGTTAAAGACAGTGCTCTTTGTGAAACGTTATTGATTTTAAAGGTTTATGACTTAGTGCATTATAATGCAGCAATTAATGTATTTTTTCAAGCAAAAAAAACCAATTTAATCATAAGTTATTATTGCTTGATGCCATGTATTTATGTAAAATGAAAAAATAGCATTACTAATTGATGAAAAAACATTTGTACTATTTTCTGCTTTACTATACATTGAACGTTTCCTTTTTTATGCTTGTCGTTCTTTCCCCACCATTTGAGTGCAACTCCTGTATCTAATGACAGTGACATACTACCACTGCGTTGACAGAGCTCTCCCTGTTTTGCCTGCAGGGTTGTCTTTTGTTTACTTCTCCTCTTCAACCCCTCAGCGGCCGTTTGCTATAGTTGGAACCCTCGTGCTTTTGGGCCATACGGAAAGCACCGGGACCACCAGCGGCACCTCCACCACAGCAAACCCAATCTGGCTAACTCAAACTGCAAGAACAAAGAGAGGAAGAAAGTGTGCCAAAAGTTAGTGTGTGGTATAAAAAGTGCTGAGGCTGCTCATAATGCCTTAATGTTTCAAATCAGCCTTAGGATGCACTACAGCGGGTTATAAATACTTAAGTCGGTGAGATGATGCAACTAAAGTGCTGTGTGTAACTTTAAAGTTTTGAGAGTCTTGTACAGACAGACCCAGCTCTGCCTCGACTGCTGTGGATATCAAGGTAACACTCCCTCCGGGCTTTGATGGCACAATGTTTAATTCATGAAGAGGCCACAGCTCCCGCCGATGCTTTAACGCTCAAGTTGAATGTATCAGAGGAAGAAAAAGCAACTCCCTTACTACTTGACTACATGCCAAAATGTGTCCACTTTAATTATTTAACACTGCAGGTCAGGGACATAAGTGCAGAGCAAAAAAGCATTTTGAGAAAAAAAAACAAGGCAACTGCAAACATGAAGTCAGTTGTTTTTTGTGTGAAAGCATGTCTTTGATACTTGTGGACACTTTCTACTGTCATCCTCAACCAGTGAGTGAAGGCCGCCGCACTTTGCCTGAGAGCATGTGAAGTGGTGCTTTACACAGAGAGGTAATTGTGCAGCTTCAGGTCCTCATAAACCTCACAGAGAGATTACAAAAATGCACAATCGGGAGGGGACATGGTCAGTCTCGGTATCACTGGATTATTTATCAGTTAAACATCATGGCGTTTGGGAATTATTTTTTATTCTGAAAGCAGCTTTATTTGATTGTTCCAAATGTGAAAACAATGTGACAATGTGAAAAGGGTCACTCATATAGATGAACCTGTAGAAAAATATCATGGCATCAGCAGCTCCCTTCAGCTTTAGGGAGGTTTATTGACATTATGTGTTTCAGCAACAAGTTCTCTAACTTGATTACTCTTTCTTTTTATTCAAAATGTGTGTTAATGAAATATTTCTTCATCCAGTGGAGACCTATTTGGTTGGATACACTATTACAAACAATCTAGTTTTCTTCTTTTTTTTTCCTAGTGTATAACAAGCAAATTATTCCAAATTGTATTATAATTATGTAGTTATGTTAGTTCACATAGTTGTAAGTGTTCACATAAGTGTTCATGTTGATAGATCAGATTCCAGACAAAACAAAAAAAAATCTGGTTTAGTTATTGTTTGTGAAGACTGTAAATAAATAATGTTAATAACTTAATAACCTGCATCTTTTTATGATGATCTTAGGATAAGAGAGAGACATTTTCCCAGTAGAAACATTGAGCTGCTGCTGCAACAAGCAGTAAAGTAGTGGATTAAGCTGTAAACTAGTTAGTGCAAACATAACTTTGCGTCAAAGATAATTTTTTTATCTATTATCTGTGGCGATGTCAGGCTTCAGGACTAAAATGTTGACGCCTAATCCATGTTTTGACAAGTACCATGAATCAGGCCGATCAGGACTGTGTGACTTTCTGCATTGGGAGAAATAGTGTTGCACTGACTAAATAAAAGGAGATAGCAGAGTTTTGAAGCGCTTACACGAAACTGCAGCACCCCATTTTAACCAGGATTATCGAGTGGATTTCAAAATTGCAGGTGGGGATTACGGCATTATCTCCTCAATCCCAACCCCGTTGTTCAATATTTTACCCGCAGATTACAGGCACACATGGCCCACGTGAGTCTTTCAGTGAAATGTATTTGTCAGCAGAGGTCAGCGGCTAGTGGACTGCCCCTCAGTAAATCTTATTGACATCTGACACATGATGTAAATCTCTTCAGAAAGAATCAATAATGTCCTGACTGAAGCAGACGAAGACGTGAGGTGTTCCCTGTTTGGGCGGGGGTTTAAAAGACATATGGCTGCTTCCCCTGATGAAAGGCTTTTTCATTATGTTGTTAAACCAGCAGCACACCGGCAGCAAGGAGAAACCCCTCCCTACAAGAATAGCCATCCAGCTGGGGTCAAAGGTCAGGGCCCTCCCTGTTGGTCAAAAGAGAGGAGTGTTAACAGAGAACTGTGTCCATCTGCAAGCTGAAATCAAACCTAGAGGTTAGGTTTCGACCCTTCATCCTCTGTCACTGGTTTCTATTGTTTAAATGCTTGATCGCAAGTCCCCGTTTTTAAAATGTCTCCACTATGTCTCTAATGGCTGCTCAACGCCTGCAAAGAGGCGATCCAAGCGTTAACTCTGTTCTTCTCTGTCTCTTTTGCTGACTATGACAGGAGATGGAGTAGCTCACAGGCAGAGAAGTGAGTCACTCTTCTACCTATCATCTATCTTTATTTCATCTGTCACCACAAAGCTCATAACGTCAGTTCATGACCTTCCAACCTCAACTCCTTCATCCTCTGCTGTCTTGACAGGCTCAGCGGACTGAGATTTATACCCACTCAAGGCCATAACAATGTTATCGCCCTAATTTCTCACCACCTTTTGACATATACTTGTTTGGTCAGTGACTTGCTGAGCGTGTCCAGCGTCACCCATCTTCCACCACAAACTAGTTTAGAGATTGTTGCAGTAGATTTCTTGTTTGAGGAAGAAATGGTGTCCTTTTCCTTTGTGGCTTAAAGACATTTAATATATCTGAGAGAGTAGGCCTTCACATTTTGTCTCTTTCAGTTGACTGTGAATTCAATGTGAAACAGTTTCATTCTACCGTTGTCGCGAGATATCCTTGCAATTATATTTGTATGAAAGACAATGGCAGCGGAACCGTTAACTTAGAAGTCTGAACTTTGGCAAATGTTTTGACTATTTTAACTCATCTTTTAACTAAAAACTGTTCGTTTTTACCATTTAATTTAACAATTTTTTGTAGTTTTTGTAGGGTCAATACGTTCAGTGAAAAAAATACAGTTAATCACTGAACTATAAACTGATAATAAAATAGTATAATCTTAAAATAACAGAGGTGAATTTAATCTTAAATATACTATAAAAAATCATACAAATGTCTAAAAATCCGAAAGAATTACAGCAAAAATCAATTTTCTCACAAACCTCTAGCAGTATCCGGCCCTTTGGTTTTATCTGCTGAGGTTTTGGTGTATATCTGCCTCCACCCAGTTTGGGGTGCTCAATGAAGTAAAAATAAGTCTCTTTTCTGTGGATGAATCCAAAACTATCTGTAAGGCTGGATGAACCGACCCTTTTTTAAAGCCTCACACAAGATTCACTGATGCAGAAGAAAGACTCTGAGATGTGAATGACCTCATCTTCATGTGTACTTTCTAGACTAAAGATAACAAACTCTGAGTCACTCATAAGCATGTTTCAAAGCTCCCACGCCTGCCAAGTATTAGCTGTGCCCTCTTTCACATGTACATGCCGTCAGTGTGACACTGTTACAGACGTATATGACTTGATAACGCAGGGCTAATATTACCCGAGCATAGCGGAGCTGCATCTAAAGGAACATGATGGAAAAGTGAGACATCCTCGCTGACGTTTTCTTCAGGGCAGTGGCAGCGTTACATACCGTACAGCCTCAGTGACTGAGATAACACATCATTATCTATTTTCAGTCGACTTAACTGAGTCTATGCTGTTATTATATATGCAGTGTGGAGACGTGGAGTAGAGGGTTTATAGACAGGAAAGAGACAAAGACGTCATTTTCATCCTTTAGGTGCTACATAATTTAAAAACTCTTCAGTGTTGATTAACTAATTTCCATCTTCACTATTGAGTATTAAAGCTATATATCCTGAATTGTAACCAGGCTGTAAACTGCTCTTGACCCATTTGATTTCCTGTTTTTTGTTTTGTCATGTGGATTCAGTCCCGCACTTTTGTCTTTAATGCAAATAAGATCAGCCCAGGTTGTGTTGACATTCTCTTACAAAGCCCTACAGCTGAGACTTCATGAGAAGTGAAGGCGAGTAAACTTAGTGCAGTTTAATGTTGATGGAAATCAAAAGGTAACATTTGAAATATTTTATTTTTGAAAATCAATTCACCCAGATTAACAAGAAAGGGTATTATACTTGTATCAAGCCTTCATGTTTGTACGGTAAATCAATCGTGCAGTTGTGCTAAGCTAACAGGTTGCTGGTTTTAGTTTATTTACCATACAGACATGAGAGTGCATCAATCATCATAACTCTCAGAGGAAAACAAATAAGCAGATTTCCATGAAACTGTTCTTTTGAGCTTCTGAGATTTCGACGCCTGCATATAATGGAGGTTGATATAACTGTGTTTGTAGTGATGACAGTTGTGGAGATTACATACAAAAAAATCACTTTGGCAAAGAAAACCAATCTGCTTTTCTACAAGCAGTAACTGAGAAAAAAATCTGTTTTTTAATTTTGTAATTTGGGTGAACTGTCCCTTGAAAGTATTTGAAAGCAGTTTGTGCTTTTTGAACCCAAGCAGCCAAAGAGTTCAGTGTTTTAAATTACTAGAAAAATTAGACACCAGACATTACACTTTTGTCTCCTGACACACTCTCCAGCCTTCACAGCTTCATCAGCTCCCCCTTTCTTAATGGGTTTTTTGCAGAAACCCCTTGTTTTATATACATTACCAGTCAAGAGTGGGAGAGAACCTTGCAGTTTCAGCTTCATTGTGGCCAGCCTCTGGGACTGAAGCCAAGCATTCCCCGTAAGGGAGAAGTTCACTGATCTTGTGCTAATAAATTGCTCCAGTGGTTTATCACTGGTGGCTCATGATGCAGGCTAAAAGTCCCTGAGCTGTTGAACATGGTTTAATGTTTTACTCTTCAACTGGCTGTAAAAGTCTGCGTCTATACAAGAGGAATGTGTGAATCATGCACAGCAGCTTTAACAATGACACAAAGGACAGTGGGGTCACTATACGATGTATTAAAAAAGCAGGAATGTTGAGTGCCATCTAAACAGGAAGATGTGTGCAATGTACACACAAGCTCAATGAAGTCAGGATTTCTGAAGTGTCCTTGAGCAAAATACACACAATCTTGGACCACTGCGCCGAAGCTGACCTTGCACTTAAATCCCTCTGATGTATTTCCCTTTTGATGGAACAATTGTGTTTAACATTTCACGTATGAACTGTGCTTAGGTTTTTTCTTTTTTTTTTTTAAATTGTAGTATTTGCCTTGAAGCAAATTTAGGTTGACACCAGGCTGATGTTTCACACAACAATAGATTTCCAGGGAAAAATATCCAGAAGACAATAATAATGGTGGCTTTAAAGCTGTACTTTTCAATATTTATACCATGAAAATGGTTGCTCAGTGAGCCCACAGAGAATTATCAACCAACTTTATAGTTCTCCTCAGCTTTACGGACAATTATTATTATCTTTCAGCTTTTGGTTTTACTGCCTGCAACTCAGCTGTTTTGGTTCCAGCAACAAAATGTAGCTCAGCATCAAAGGACAAATAAACGCAGTAAGCAACTAGATGGTGAACATAGCAGAGGATTTAAATGTTAAAGATACAGATATAGCCCTTAGGAGTTGTTAGATACCAAAAACAGAGCTAAAAGGTGAGTAAATATTAGGCATACATTCATCTGTTGGCCAGACTTATGTCTCCAAAAAAAAGCTAATGTTGCTTCATGTCTGCCAGATGTGTAAATAAGCAACTGTTTGCTTAAATGGTTGCCATTAACTTCATAATGTGATAATATGCCGTATTTTCAGCTTGTAAAGCAAGAAAAAAAAAACCCTGTCTTGTATCAATATATTGGCACTGTGCTTGGTTTAGCTGTATCCAAAAGAAAAGTGAACTACATTACAAAAGTAGACGCTCAACATGTAAGCCACGGTTTACTCTTAATGAATTTACTCTTCTTCTCGACAATAAGGGCAAAATTCCAGCAACATTCCTCAGACTGCTTTACAACAGTGACCTCAGCTGCAGTAAATGGGCACAATCCTGCAACAACAAGTCTTAAATGTACATTGTGTTTATAGAGAAAACAAGGCAGGACCTCCTAACAAACCAGCCACTGCTTAGTCAGGGTGTGGTGGACGTCGCCCGGGTAAAGTGCCACATATTGCTAATCCACTCCATGTGTTTGAAACCTGACACACTGACCGAGAGTGGAGGCACAACAGAGCGGATGGCCTTGTCAGTGATGGAGGGCTCCCTGGTGACCCATCAATATAGAAACAGCACTGCCTAATGATCATATTCTTCATCTTCCATCACCCCAAGACCTGCAGCCTGGTCTGCTCCAGCATGCAGGATACAGCCTGGGGCCATAAGGCAAGAGACCACAGGGGCCACAGTCCTGGCATTTTGATTTGATTTTAAACAAACAAACATTTTCTCCCAAAGTTAGATCAGTTATGGTTACTTCACATGAAATGGGTTTTATATCTTTGTTCTTTTTTTCTTTGCTTTTCTCACTGGTTTCAAGTGGGAGTGACTCAACATGTCACGCGCACCAATCAGAGTTTTGCAACATTTGAATTGAGTTACTTCAAACAAACCACATCTACACAGTCCTGGAAAAGCAGATTACCAGAGGTTTTGAGTGTTATAGTCTCAATAACTTAAGATTTTAACTTTAACTTAACTTTATAAATAAGCAGCTGACTCTTGCTCATTAAGCCATGGATATATAATGTTGAGGAGACCAAAAGATGCTTTTTCGCCTACAATATTTTTTTGTGACACATTCTCAACTCAGAGGTTTACTAACTAGCTTTTTCTGAGCATTACCACCTGTGTACTGTGTACTGTATGAAGGTGAACATTGACAGTTGCAAGTCAGTATGTTAGTATGTTTGGATGAAGAAATATGTAATCTTAAGCAGCAGTATTTGGCATATCTTATTTTCATTCAACTGAGAAAATTAGTAATAATCACAATTTTGAGAACAACAGCAAAGTTTCAGCCGGCCAATCAAGACAATAGCTTTGGATCCCGCAAACCCAGAAAAATGTACCGCAGATCCCTCTCTCAGCATCTCGTCCCACATGGCTGATTCTTAATCAGAAACGGGCAGACTGGATCAGGTCCCACATGTGGAAGACTGGATTATAAAAGCTGTGAACAATTAACATGCATGAGGGTCTGCCCTGCCTCAATGAGAAGGGAATGGTGTCTGCTTATGTTAATTTCTCTGGATTAATTTAAGATGCTTTTAAGGGCACTTCGGTGAGAGGGATTTTTTAAGTAGAGTGACTCTTTTGCCTTCTTTGTCCAGTCACAAAAAAACCTTGCATTACTGAAACAACTGTACATCCAGTACTTCAGATCCTTTGTATGGATAAATATTAAGTTAAGTGTGAGCAGCAAACTCTCTGGTGCCACCATACAAAAACATTTTAGGACAAACAGTAACGAGTCTGTGTTTCTGTGTGTGTGTTTCTGTGGTGTTGGCTCAGCGCTTGGCTGGCGCCATGTTTGGCCCCATGGCTGTGGCTCCAGATGTGAACGACTGCTCAACACAGCCAAAGAAAGGAGGAGTATGAGGAAGAGTCCGCAGCAGGGTTGAGAGGAAGGAGGGACCGCTGCAGGGAAACTGAAACGTGACCCCGTCGTCCTCAACGCTCCCTACACCGCCCTGTGTGACACATAACTCATCCTGAGGAGTCTGAGCTTTCAAGGGACTGTACAGAAATTATTTTTGTAGTGAGGGGGGCTGAAATTTATGATTATGTCACTTTAAAAAAAAAGCAAAGGTCTGCCCTGTCTAACTCTGTCTAACTCTAACGCCTCTGTAGGCGATAATCTCACTGCTGTAAAACTTTTCCTTTCTCTGCTGCTGTCAGATTTCAGTGCAGTGGCCGATCAATGTGACCCACCTCCACCCCTCCATTCTGTTATCACAGCTGATCTCAAGACTTAATAATGAAGATATAGCAACTACCTGCATAAAACAATGACGTTTTGACGGGTCTAATCGCCTCACATATCTCTGAAACTATGTCAAATAAATTCATGCAGTTAGTAAACGCCTCTTTCAATTAATCTATCCTGATTAAATTAAAGATTGTGTACACCACTTAACATCTTAATGGAACAATAGAATAACGACCATCACACTAGAAGTAGAATTTGAAATTGTTTCAATTCTTTCGTAACCAACACTGACGACAAAAAACAGTTTCTGATTACCTTTTAAATCTAAATCATAGTAGCCTTTGATATGAAAATGGGAACTATGATGAAATGTATTAAATCTTTGGTTAAAGAATAAAAACTAATCACTGATGGGAAAGAGAGACATACTGTCTAAGTGAACTAACTATTGTTTTATTGCAGATCCAATGACCTGCATGCATTAAATGGGTCACGTTGCCCTTGATTAGTAGAACAAAATCCTCCTCCATCAGACGAGCCACCCTTTAAACCAAAAAAATACAAAATAAAATACCCTCCCCCTTTTGCTGGCCACTCTTCCCTCCCTTTCATTTTTCACACCAAAACAAAGCCAATTAATTCATCTCTTCTGAGAGATACAGTGATGTGTACAGTGATGAACCAGAGTTGAAACAATCCCTGTTGTCTGCTTCCACCTCCACCAGTGGACGCCTGCCAGTCCCGCTGTAAATCAACCACAGTGGACAAATTCCTTTTATCGCATTAACTCTCCCCTCGTGTTAGGGGGCAAATATTGCTGATTTACATATGCAATTAGCAGTACCAAAGGGGCAAATTTCAACCTAACAATAGTTGTCATGGTCCAAAAGAGTAATGCAATTAGAGCCAATTGTTTAAGCACGCCCGCCCGATTAAATTACTCACGTGCTGCTGACAATCAGTGTCTGGCTGTTCGAGATGCATGACTAATGAATGACATGAGGACATGCTGCCACCTTGCATTACTGCATGCCTGGCTTTCCACAGACACAGTCGTCAAAATAACACCAGATTCCTTTCAAGTAACACAAGGTCGAAATCTTTTCACACCAGCACAAAATATCCCAGAAACAAATTATGAGTTACACAAAAAGACCCACAAATTCTTTAAAGTTTTTGAGTTGACTCTTATTTTCCTGTTTAGGAAAAGTTAATGAGAACAGAAGTTTAATTTAATGTTACATCCAAGAGGCTTTTATTATCAACTCTTTTAGTTTTACATTGCAAGCAGGAAATAAAAGTCTTAAACCTAACGTATAAAAGGAGGTAATAAAGAGTAAGAATACTTAGAAGAGGCAGAAACCTCCATGGAGCACGCTGAGCTCATTGTTTTTCATCTTTCGCACCAAGTTCAGAAAGTTCATGTTGAACAGCTTCATACAGCCTGAAATCACAGAGGGATGGTATTTTAATAAAAGCAGGGATGATCTGTTTGTATGAACAGCTCAGATTTAATAAAGTATGTAAATAATTCCTAAATCTAATATTACAAGCCTGAAATGTACTGTATGTATTTTAGTTTGACATATTCAGCTGAATTTGAAAGTAATCTAATATTAAGAATAGATGTGATCAGCATTTTACTAATCCTGCAAAAGTAAACATTTTATAATAGAAGTAATACTCCATTCATACAAGCATTTGGCTGCAAACTCAAGGGTTTTGCTTCATGCCAAATTAACTCCATGCAGACTTAGATTTTGTATTTAGCTGGCAGCCCTCCATAATCAATACTCAGGTGGGTACATTTCTAGTAGTTCTATTTTGATGGTGGCTGCTGGTTCTTATTGTTTTTATCACTTCCTTCCTGACTGACAAGGTCTAGTGTGAGAATATCAATACAGAAAATCAGCCTTCCTTTGAACTTTGAGGCACTTGAGCTTTATTCATGTATTTCTATCTAATGCTACTTGAGTTATTATGCACTACCGAACTTTTAAGAGGGACACAGTGTACAATAAAAAATTCTGCATTCAAATCGTTACTTCGGTAAAAGTATCAGTAAGATATGCTTCAAGTATAAAGTAAAAGTAATGGTTTCACAGCATAATGCCCACCTAAATGTTATTATATGTATATTATCCTGTATTATTTTACTGATCCATGACCATGTAAGCAACTGTTTTTAAACAATTTCACTGTTAATTCTTGAAGTAAGTGAATTATTGATACTTTATTTTAATAAAATATCTCAACAGTTCTTCCACCAATGATAGTGGATTGCCAGTCACTATATTCAGGAAAAAAAGAAATCTGTCTATTCCAACAGCAGTGCAAATGACCACATATATAAGCTCTTTTTTAAGTGTTACCTTTTAGACCTGATGAGTAACCTTGTTGCAAATAAATGTCAGCTTTGTGCCAGGACAGCTTGGCCCGGCAACAAAACATCAATTGTTTCCAATTGGCAGAATTTCCTTCCCTCAGCCGTTGCTGCGGCCAATCAGAGGCTGGCTTGGTGGAATGGAGCGCGTTTACCGTGGCAACCGCTCCACTCTACCTCTGCTCACTGACACTCCTCCATGGATGCATTATGCACTCCTCACACCCTCCTCTCTGTCTCCGTCAGAAAGTCAAAAAAACACCCACCGGAGAGGTGAAACTGGTTGTTCCCTGCAGCTCAGGATGAGGTTAATCCTGACGGAGCAATGGAGGGGGACTGTGTGTGTTTTACATTCTACATCCTGCTTTCTGGAAATCCATTTTCCTATTAAAGGAGATGAGGTTATCTCAGGGGTTGAGGGTGGTGTCTCCAAATGAGCAAGACATGAGACAATCTGCAAGCTTATGCAAGGCAGCGTCCCTCGCCTATAGCAGCAGTTTGTTGGGGGAGGCAGTGATATTTGAGCCACAGCACAGATGTGGGAATAAAGCTAAAGACAAGTGTGGGTGGTGCTGTGTGTTTCAATGCAGCTGGGTTTAAAGACAAACCACACTTATTTGAGTAACCCTTCCCTGACCGCGTTACAGCAAACAAACAGAGATACTAAACATGCGGACCCCCAGTGGAGAGACCTGCTTGACACAGAGCTGAATGGGTTTACAACGACAGTGTTGCCATTAGGGGCTCAGAGAGACTGGGAAGCCATGTTTAGAGGATAATCTTGGCCGGACCATCTGGTCAAGATTTTCTCTCTTTTCTCTGGATTTCTGATTTCCTCTTTTCTAACCATGAAAGGATGAAAGAAAAATGTATTTTGCGGTCTTGAAATGCAACTGAAGAGTCACATGGATTTGATTTCACTTCCTCAACTGGATAATTGAGAGACATGTAGCAGAAAGGGCAAAGGCTTGTGCTGCATCCCAATCCAGTGGTGAACTGCATAATCTATACTTATACTATTACTGATCACTTCCAGTTGCCTCTGCCCATCTGGATGCTTCAGCAATCCCATTGCCCTCCCAGTATAATCGCTGTTGACACAGGAAATTTAATCTAGATATCTTGGTGATGATGAAAGTGGTTGTAATAGGAACTGGGCTTGACAGGAGTGTGACATCGCTACTGCAGGGCTTTACTCCATGAGTACAACACTGAATTATGCTGTTGGTAGTATGGAACCTGCTGTGTATTTACCATATGCCAAGGACTGAATAAAAGTATCTATTCATAAGTTAAAAAAAAAAGGAAAGAAATTTATATTTTACCAAATTAAACATAAACAAAGCAGTGGCCATTTCAAATGCAGGCTAAATAGATTTTTATGTTTAGATTTTTCAATGTATTTTACCCACCCATAGCTTTCCATTGACCTCCATACAGCTTAAAAATAACTAGTACTCCTTAAATGCGCTCATGTTGTATAATCCATCTCAGTGATATCAAGTTTGCATCAGTTTTTGATACTATTACATTATTGTTGCATAAAAATGCAATTCAGGCAGTGATTCATTTGAGAAGTTTGTTACACATTACTTCACAATAATATTGTATTTTGTATTTAATTATTGATGCAACCTCATTGTTTCCTATCCTAAGTCGTGACAACTTTTTGTCTTTATACACTTTATTGTTATTATTTATGTTTTTATATAATATTTACTACCTTTTTTATACTTAAATTTATGAATAGTAAACACACAGCACATATTCTTCTACAAATCTGTTTTTGTACTTCTGCTGCCAATCAACAAGGTTGATGTGATCTGATTTAACTTTGACAGAAAAGATAGGATGCAGATATGATGTACTATAATGGATTACACAACGCAAGCAAGTTTTAGAGTCTTGTAGTAGAATTTTTATGCTGAAGAGAATTGAATGGAAAAGAGCTGCATGCGTTTAACAAAAGGCAACATTTCTTAGACACAGTAATAAAAATATTAATGTGAGATTTTTTCGGTAAAAGGCAAACATGCCATAATTCTGATATAATTCTTGTGTGTGTGTTTAAATGGTAAATAAAAAATAAAAAACCTGTGGGTGTATTTTTGAAAAATATCCTCCTTTCTGTCATTTTTTGAAAAGCTGTAGTTCTGGAGACTTGTAGTTGAGATGAACCAATGTTAAATACAAATGATTTGGATTTTTCATTCACTTTTCTCTATTGTTATTGTTACCACTGGAATAAAAATAATAACAAATGATTTATCAAAGTGTAAAACTAATTTGCTGCTTTGCTAGCAAAATTAAGGGACTCAAGTGCAGCCAGAATCCACCACAGGCCAACGTTTGTTATTGGCATTACATATGTTTAATCACCTAATCAAACTAATGCCTCATCTGTGGTGTATGTGTTTTAGGATGAATGGATGTGTAAGACAACGGCTTCGTCCTGTGCTCAAAAATAATCTTATATGTCACTTTAAACTAGCTGATAATAAATGATCTGATTAAAATGTACAGTTGAACTCCAGAAATAGGCGATAAAAACAGGCCAAAAGACCATAAAATGTCTATTTTAGTCTTTTGCTCTGCTCATGTATCTGTCATGTGGCCTTTTACCATATGGCTAGATTGTGGGGTGCATGGTTGTGGCCACAGGAAGCCATTACTGAGGGGCTAAAGGCTGGAGTTAAGATTATCTGCAGGACTTTAGGCAAAAGAGATTTGTTTCCACAAGCAAAACACAACACTGTATTTCGTAGTGAGAGGATTCTGAGGTGACAACAATTAAATTCAAGATTAAGCTAATTTAATTATGGTTGATGGCCATTTTAGTTGAGTTTCTTGGGAAATTGTACTTAATCTGTGAAGCTTTGGGGTAAAAATGCGATTGTAGATCTTTTTTTAGCTTCGGTACTTTCATTACTATCGAATGTGTAAATAATGGAGATTGTATCACTAAAGCATGTGGTATTGAAAAATAATCAAGTTTTAACACTTAAAGAAAGCTTAAGAGTTTTTCCATTAATAATACTAATTTCTGATACTGTATCAGAAATGCCTGCAGTACAGCCTAAAATGCTGGATGAGTATTGGCGAGTACGTGTGCCAATGCGTCTAACCCATATCACTGTATCATTTCATTTATCAATTAATTTACCCTACACAGGAAGTACAACAACAACACCTGTCCCTTGCAGCCCCATCTGATCCTGCCCGATTAATACTACACATTTGCAAATTAGTACAGTACACCTGCAGGGAAACACTCTCATGCACCTTGGTTTTTCCCCCGATAATGCTATTGTGAGAGACAATATCTGAAGCAATCAACAGGAGGAAAGTTAGTTAACATTAGCTGTTAGCAGTTGGTGCTGCTTGGCTAAATAAAGGAGCTAACAAAGGGCTCTTTTATTTACATTATGATACATTCAAGGTCCATTGAAAATTTGTTTTAGGCGAGGGTATAATATAACGTTATCATGAATGGGTGAATGCTAACTTAAAACCACTAAATAAGTATTAATATTGACCTAGTTTAGGTTGAGTTATAAGCAGAGGGAGTGTCCTTTTCACTTTGGATTTGACTGAAATTGAAGATCTGCCTGGGTAGCCGGGGAATTCGGAAAACAAAAAGAGGACACCAAGCCACAGGGACACACAGTACAGTCAGAGTGACATTCTTTAAAGGAGGTTTTGATGTGGATGACCAGGAAGCCTCTAGAGGTTCAAACGCTGCTGGAATGATTTGTCATCGTGAATGTCGACTCATGTAAGCAACGGTCACTGTAGGCCCTTTCAGGTTCACCGACTCAAACTGCAAACGTCCAGCGTACACACTGCACACGTAGCCATAAAAGTTAAATATGCACTGTTTTATCTGAGAAGGTGCTTATTAAAATGCCAAACCCTGGGGTTGAGTTTTATTCTGAGATGTACACAGAGAAAATAGCTTTAAAAAAAATAAAATTCACACACTGCATGGATGTAGTCTTACATTTTAAGCTTTGCTTTCCTCAATATAATAGTTTGTTAAATTACACAGTAAAGTCAGATAGACATATTAGGGATTGATATCAGGGATGAATAAAAATCTGGTTAATAACTCTGGCCTATAACTCTAAATATACTATTCAAAATCTTAAATTCACACAGTCACAGTGCTGTGCTCTCTCTGCAACATTTAAGGCACTTAAACATAATAACACAGGCGTTCATGTTTGTGTATGCAGTCACAAAGATTATAATTATTTTGAATCACATACGCAGATCAGAAAGAAACAGATTTCCAGAAACCACATCTCAAAAGCACACTTTTCTCCCCCGCAGTATACAAACTTAGGTTGACAGAGTCACACCTCTCTGGATGTTTGCATAGGAGCTGTCGGAGAATTCTCACAGAGGTGTCAAATACTGGCTGTTTTTTTCTATTAAAAACAAAAAATATCAAGTTGAGTCTGAAATGCTTTTGCAAGCCCATGTTATCTTTCAGTACATCTTTCTTTTGTTGTTTCTTATTGATCAAGTGAGAAGAAAGGAACATTAGCCTGGGTTGATGTTTCCAGTTGACGCGAGAACAATGATAAACCCAGATATAATATAAAAATCAGGTCAAGCACACAAAAAATGAAAGGCATGCTTAAACCATGATGACATAGAAAGCAAAAGAAAACCAACCAGATCGAAACAAACATCATCAATCTCACGTGTCCTGGTACAAGCAGAAAATGATTAGCTTAACTGCTCTGGATGAAAACACGTGTGACAAACAAGACAACAATCTTTTCAGACTCTATCATCATAATAATTATTATTAACGAGCGATGGAGTAAGTATTTTACTAATTCAAAAGTATTGAATATTTGATCTTGTTTTGTTTTTGGTTTTAGCTTTTCCTGCTGGATTTACTCTTCCGCTGTAATCATGTTTAGTAGAATCAACCACACAGTATTTGTAGCACATTTATCATGATCTATCAGAGATATCATTGATGTGTATGGGTGAGTTTATGACCTGTGGACGCCTCCAGGTTCCCTCCCCTCAGGGCTGCTGTGTTATTTCAGTAATCCAGGCCAGTGATTGATCCAAGCATCGCAGCTTTATACTGCTGGCAGGTAGCCACGGTGGGTCTGACTGACCTTTGGCCCCAGGTCACTGCCTCTGGTCTTACTTGACTGATTTTCAAAAGCTCGCTGAATGGATCCACATCAGAAGAAATGCATAAATCAATATGCAGGAGAGGCTGTCTTTTTCTTTCCAAATTAAAAATCGTACAGCTGTATTTCTTCTGATTCTGTGCAGTCCAGCTGCAGCATCAGAGAAACCAACTGGGTCAGTGAGGGCAGCGTGGTCAGACAACCGTATCATATAGAGCTGTGCAATACTACTCTTTGTCATCCAGTCTGTTATCCGGGACAAAGATACTTGGGAACACAGATGGAAGAATTAAGAAAAATCAAGCCTTTATCTGTAATATCTGCAGTCTACAAGCTTTTTATCAATCTTAACATGAAGCCTCTCATAGAAAAATAACATCTACTGTTGCAGTAAAGACTATCAAGCAGGCCTCTCATTAACTTGATGACTCATTTGTGGTTTGGTCTTTCTTTTTTTGTATTTACTCATCTGATGTCCCAATATTCAAAAATGATGTACAACTATTTTACATCTTTGCAGCTGTTCCAGTTTGTTGGAGGTAAGTGGATTTATATGACTCAGCTAATGCTCTTTGCTTTGGAGGGATGGGTGGAGCAACCTGTAAGTAATAGAAGATTAGATTTTGGATAATCCGGGACTGAACATACAAGAGTGTCCACAGCGTATGTGTTATCAATAACATTCTGACTGGGGATCTATACTGGGATAAAAACTGCACTTGGATGGAATGGATGCATGGAATTAAAACAAAAAGTTAAGCAATGAGGGGGTTTAAGTTACATATTTACTACTATAATGACACAGTACTTTCTACTTGTAACAAGGTAACAGATTTGATATTTTAATGCTATTAATTATTGTATCACATATGTAAAACAAATATTCATAAATCCTTAAATATTTCACATGTACTTGGTCATTTAAAAAGGACAATTTGAAGTTGTATTCTAGGTTCATCCTAAAAAAGTAAATATTTCATTAGTACACTAAACTTATTCTACTTATTCATATTTACAGTGTACTTTGAGGTAATCTTAAAGCCTTTCTAAGAATTTCACCCAGGTGCATTTTTTCAGGTCAAACTATTGTTCCAAGGTCAATAATGAGGCTTCATGTTCAACCGGAGCTTGTTGTCTGATGATTTGGCTGACTCGTGAGTCTGCTGTGCAGCTCAGATTTTTCCCACACCTGAACGTTTTTTCACTTCTGTAGGATGTAGATTCACCAACTCGCTCACATACATCCCCGCTTCAGTTCTTGCACTGTTAGAGCTGTTTAACTTCAGTATGAGGGACGACAGTATGACACTTCTTCATAAACCACAGCTGCTCTTTGATGTGTTATTTTTCATGGGCGAGGAAAGCCTCATGGGTTGGGCCTTTTCTTCGCCTTCACCACCATCTCCTCATTCTCCAGCTCCTCCTTTAACCCAGCTGCCATCTGACTTGTCCAGCATACGTTGACCAAGGTTTGGGTGAGCTCACATAGCAGGAACGATACCGATGTGTGCACAACGTGTGTGAGAACGGGACTCTACCTGCAAATCATTTACCAAGCGAGCGGAGGGTCATTTGAAAGAGAGCAAAGCCAAAGGGCAGCATTGTACACTGAGCTGCACGTGACTCTGCTCTGCATGGGAAACATGGAGCTTGCAAACATGTAATTAGCTGTTACTATTTTCATTCTGCGTTGCCCTGAAGCAGTACAGGGCTGTTGGTTGTACACCCAGCGCCAGGAAAGTTTGAGGCCAGCTTTTGAGTCCTATACTCTCCAACTTCATCTATGAGCTTTCTGTATTGGTCTGAGGAGAGACGGGGGACTGTCCTGGCCAGAGCACCCCTCCCTGAAATGAATGATCCCTCTCACAGAAGGGAAACTTAAAAACAGCTATCCTGGATGAAAAACAAGCTCAGGTTTTTTCAAGGATCTTGGCAATATCCTCAAAAAGGAAGACTTTACACAGAAGCAAAGCAAAGCCGTGCTGTATTTCTAAAACAGATGTTGTTTTCATTTTTGAAGTAGACTGAGAGAGTTGAGATTTTACGTTTTAGGAAGACTTTGGCCAGCTATTGTGCACTAAGTGGAAAACAGGACTGTCCCCCTGAGGAACCTCTCAGTGACGTTGACGTTAAAACCTCATTTTACTCTTCCCTAAATCCTGCTGCCCTGAACATCATCCAAACTGCAAGTTTATGCAAACTCCTGGCACTGCTTCAAAGCAGGTCTGGTGTCTGCCTCACTTCCTCTGCCCCCTTTCCTCTGCTCCTTCGCGTCTCTCCATCTCCAGCGGCGTTGGAGCAAAGACTACTAAAGAAGGAGGACAGAAGCTGGTTTCAACTCTAACCTAGATCACTGAGTGGGTGATGCAATAGAAAAGAAACTGGATTGTGGATTCATCAGATAATATGTACAGTACTTTGGACAAAGTACTAATGCTAACAAACAAAATCCTATATGTATGCAACTAGTGTTGATTATATAATATGTGGAGAAGATAGGACAAGAGGAAGATTTTTTTTCATAAGAGACAGACTTTTAAAAAAGGGCTTGGCTACTCTGCATCACTGATCTGAATGTAAATCTTCAGATGAGCTTTTTAGTATTTTAGTATCATTAAGAATTAATGTTGATAGCGATCATCAATAATTCAAATAGTGTTTTATGTCCATGCTCATGTTTTAAATGCGTCCAGTCCTTTCTTGTTTGTCAGTATGCTAGTTCGGGAGAACAATATAACGCAAGTCCAGTCAAATAAAATGATTATGCTGTTATGCTGAGGAAGTACCTGTACCTTCTAATACCAATCCTGCCAGAAAAGGATATAGTATGCCCCAATATATATGTTTAATGCAGTATGTCAAAAAATCCAGGATGTCCTGCTGCATCAGGTTGCATTTTGAAGCATGCAAGCCAGCATATGCTTCTCCCAGCTATTCTGACCCAGAATCGTCTCTGCAGCAGAGATATGACCAAGACAAGGCGCTCCCACTGAAACGACTGGGCCCCTAATAGAGTCCGATGAACAGACCCTTCCAAAAATCTACTTTACTCATGTCAACGCATGAGCACGCTCTCTTTCTCCTTCTTAACACATGCATGTTAACTGAGAGAGACTTACTTAAGGACTGGGGGCTACATACAATACACTCCAACATTCGCTAATAGTTTAGATCAGTACATTTCTCAGGGTCATGTGGCCGGCAGCCCACAGTCACACCTGACATCCCAGTGCTCCCACTACAATCCTCCCTCCTTAAAAACAGTTTGCTCAGTCTGCCGGTCTTAGAGTAAATAGACCTTTACAGAACAGAAAATGTTAAAAACATTTATTGAATAGAATATTTATCAACAGATTCTTAAGATAGATGAATATCATCATTAGCATTTTATAATGCTGCCTGGCAATAAGTCCAGTCCTCACAATATTATGCAATTAGTTTGGCTGTACAACGTTAACACAAGCCTATAGACATGGCTGAAAATGTAAATTAAACATCAAGGGGCTGCATTATAGCTAGCAGGACAGAGTATGCACTGAGATCATGCACTGCAGGCTATCACAGCAACTTGTCCTTACTGTTATCTGCAGACATCAAACTTTTGGAGAGGAGTAGACGTTTACCTGGTTGTTGTTGCCGCACTCTGATTGTGTTTTTTATTTTCTCTGGATAGTTCCGCTTCATCCACTGAGCGAGCTTGTAAACATTGACACAAACTTTGACGTGAAGGGTGGGCGTGGCCTTTGAGTAATAAAAAAAGAAAGAAGACATACCATTTATTTTAAGGAGAGGAGAGGGTGGTTTCTTTAGCAAACTGGATATATTTGACTTAATAACAACGATATTGTTCATTTGTATTGCCTCTAGTCTTGGGTTTGTGTGACCCTATTTTGGGTTAGGTCTAAATTAATGATGCATCGATACATATCGGAAATCGGGCCCTATACTGACAAAAATAGTAATTTAGCTGGATGAAGTGATAATGAGGCCAACCTATTCAATTGTGCAAGTTGTTGGTGATTGTAGGATTAATCGTTTTAATTTAAAATAATAATTCAGTAGATTTATATCCGTATCTATTTTTACATTTAGTTTTACAGTTATGAAGGCAATGTTAAAGTCAAGCCTGATGTTGCCTTATACATAAAAGAATGATCCCCATCACTTCCACCCATGGGTGAGGCATACAGCTTATTGATTAAACACCTGTATTGGAATATGTATTCCTAGTCTTAATATTCATCAGGTCTTCTTCAGATTTTGTGTCAAGGTCAATTTAGCATAATTACCACTTTAAAAAATATCGAAGTGACATCACCTGAGTATTCATTTTGGCTTGGGGAGACTCTAAAAACAGCATCATGGGAAGTGTAGGATCCAGGCTTTTTGGAGCTTGACCTATACTAGGGACTAAAAGTCAAGGTGTCTTAACATGTAATGATTTGATTTGACCACTTTTTAAAGTCTGACCCTGAACATTATGTAAGTACAACACAAAATCACTGGAGTGCCCCTTAAATACATATTCACAGCAGGGTGTCGTTTTAGCATTAAGTTACTGTCACCATATGTGTGCCGTGCCATATGGGACATTATGTATTAAAAATGTAAAAGTATTTTTTTCCAGTCTGTAAGCTAGTTTGTTGCATGTTTGTGTACAACATAAAGTCTATCCAGGAGCACTTGTGTCACCTTTCCTTATAATTCAAGAGCTCATTTCAGGATTAACTTTTCTTTAATTGTTCCTTGGAGTTGGAAGAGCTCACTGACTTTGTGTGCTGTTTGACTGTATGAATTAAATCTGATGAAATTCTGAAAATTTAAAAAATGAGCACAAGTGGTCAACAGTTTGCAGATTTTTAGTTTTTGCCACGGTTTGCACTGTATGAATCACAAATAGGTAAAACAACTATAATATATGGTATTTTATTTCAATTCAGAAATTAACAAGCACTCATCAATCAACATATTAAAACGTTTGTGCCATCTGTTCAAACTCACACGACGGCTCCTTAAAATAAATACTTTAAAGAGGAAATAATACAGACAGAATATGTGAGGCTCAAACCACAAGTACAAACGAATTATCCAAATGTCCAAAGAGACGAAAGGGTCTGAAAATTCCCAAAGTCAACCCCGACTCTCCAACGAAAAGTGTTTGTATAAAACAGCTAAGTGTTTTTAAAAATACAGAATCTTACAAAAAAGTTTTAATCTTCTCACCTCTTTAAATCACTGTAAAATATCAGCTGGTATTATGACAAGAAATCAGGAGTTTTTTCATGTATAATAATAAAAAGACAGAATGTGCTTCTGCATTTTTACATTAGTATTCACATATGTGTACTGTATCATCAAAGTCCTCCACCCCTCTGATGGTGCTGTAATGAAGACAGGTGTATCGCACATCCCTCCAACCGCTCCCCGTCACAACATTGTGTGCCGAGCTGAAGATAGACACCGGTTACCGTGGTAACAACAAAAGGTGTAGTCAGTCCCGAGACACCCACTTATTTGCAGGGACCATGTCATTAACCACATTCTCAAACAGTACACAGTCCATAATTGTAAAACAATACACTTCACAGCCAAGTGTTCATTGTCTTTATAGGTTATTACCGAGAGCGTTCACATTTTCTGTATATAAAAAAACAACAACGACAAAAACGTACTTTTTGACAATTCGTCAACTTTCAAACGGTCCAAAAAAAGAGACAAAATAGCCATCAATGGGAGAGGACTTCAAGAATACAGGTTACAGTACAAAAATGTGGTCCAGGTGGTAGCACATGAAGCATGCATGTGTTTATGTTGCCCTGCTCACCCCTAAAACCCTCATGCGAAGACATACTGTATAAAAAGGCCACATGGCTTTTTCTTCACTATTAAATGCACGTGTCCAACAACTGGCCTCTTTGTCTGCTCTGCTCATCTTAAGATCGACAAAAGGTGCTTTTTCTCCCTTATAGGTAGCCTCCACTTTGTTAACGGAGCTTCATAAGATCACTATGAAGTGTTTGGTACATGAGCATGATCCTGAAGCTATTTACTACTGGGTCGCACTTATGACAAACACAGACTGTAACTGTGATGGGAGCAGTTAACTAGAGGAGACAGATATGTAGCTTCAATGTTATCAGGTAAAAAACTTAAAAAACTAAAAAACTTGCTTGGTGGAGCTTGACAGTTTCAATTTTATGTTTAAAAAGCCCAAAACTTGTAGGACTTTCTTTGTTTTATGCCAGGCCTGTTTAATTATAGTTTTAGGAGTAGTTTGTCATTTTGGGAAATACATTTATTTGTTTTTGGTGTGTTAAATGAGAAGATCAATACCACTCTCATACCTATCCAAAGCAGCCAGTTAGCTTAGCCTAGCATTAAGACTATAAGGAGCAAACAGCTAGTCTGGCTCCGACCAAAGTGTTTTGTATGGTTTAAACAAATGAGACATAAAGTTGCTAATGATTGAAATTTACAGGTGCTGGTAAATGGATTTTGTTACCTTTTGACACAGCCAGACTAGCTGCTTCCCCCTGTTTCTAGACTTCATGCTAAGCTAAGCTAATCTGCTGCTGGTCGTGGCTTTATATTGAACGTATAGATATGAGAGTGGTATTGATCTTCTAATTCAAATGAATCAAAATTTAGTACTTTTCCTTAAGAACACAAAAAAAATGTCAAGATTGAAGCTGCAAGTTTCTCACTTGAAAACATCGATTTTATGTTTGTGTGTACATAAACTTCACGAGCAGTTTCTTACCAAGGGCTCTGTGTTTGTTAAAGAATCAGTGGGAATATGAGCATGTAAACAAAAGGCAGTTGGGCTTGAGCATGAGTCTGCTGAGCTCCCTCTTCTTTAGATCCCCCAAACGGGGCGTCTCTAACCAGAGTCTAACTTTCTCTCTTCTGTAAGTGCAGAGGCTTAGAGAAGCCCTTCACCCACTTCACCCCCTTTTTTCCATAATCTTTAACAATTGTACTGCGGAAACAACAACAAAAATATAACTTAAGATAATCTCTCTAGGCACTGTTTGATTTCCAAGGCTTTTTGTTGTAGACTGTGATAAAAGGTCAGCAAACAGATAAAAAAAAAATAATAAAAAGAAACACCAGAGAGTGATGGTTCTGCTGACCAAACACTTTCTGCTCTGTGATGTATCAAGGTCCTCCGAGTCAGCTCACACAGCCAAACAGACTCCCTTCAAGCTCTGTGGTGGAGAGGCTGTAAGGGCAGAAAATATCTAAAGGGTAAGTGTGTAAAAGTTTAAAGGTTAAGTGTCAGTTCCAGTCTTTAACCTATCTTTCTCAAAACAAAGGTCGGATCTTAAGCCATAATCTTCTGGGGAATCTCTATAGAAGCCTTGATGAAGACGCAGTTGTCTCGGATGTAGTTCCTCTTCTTGATCTCCTCGTGAGAGATGAACTTGGGGTAGCCGAAGCCCAGTGTGCTCTCGTCCAGCGAGTTGCGGCTGCTGCTGGGCTTCTGGAAGTTTTTCCAGTTGGGGTCGGGGTTGAAGGTCTCCGTGATGTGCTGTGGTTTGGAAAGCGACGGGTCGCTCTGGTCCATGATGGAGAAAGTCACCTTGTAGGAGAAGGGCCACTCCAGCAAGCTGTCGTACTCTCCAGGTAACACGCGGATGTAGACAGAGAGGTGGGAGCCCTCGCCGCTGCCGTTGCCGTTCAGGAAGGCCGACACCTGCAGCTTGTAGCCGTAGCGATGGGTGTAGAAAGGCGGGCTGAAGAACTCGTGGTTGCTCCGGAGTTTGGCCTCCTGGAGCTTGCGTGAGTAGTCGCTGAGCTTCCAGATGAGAACGCCGTCGTGGCTGACGGACAGCTCTTCCATCTCCCTCCGCAGCTCAAGGATCTCCTGCCGCTGACGCCCCACCAGGTTACACATCATAGTCAGGTGAGACTTAGTGGTGTCTTCCAGATGACGACTGATAGCCAGTTTGGGGCACTGCCAGAGATAAATCAAATAAATGATTTATTAAAAAGATGCTGCACAGTGAGTAAGTAGGGAGATGCGTAACACATAAAGAGGTTTTAATACCTGGAAAATACAAGAATTTGGCTGTATTTCACCTATTTGTTTTTCAAACAGTAGGATTATATTTGACGATAGGAGGTTCGAATAAATAAAAAAAAAGATGAGAAAGATGCTTCAATATAGGATGAGATGAAAGCAACACCTGTGCAACATAATTATCATCCTCCACTATATATATAATCTGGTGAAGACTGATGAAAAATGATCGACGATGAACCATATTGTTTTACGCTCATCGCCCTTATGTTTGCATTTGTGCAGAAAGTACGTCCTGCTCCTTTTTTTTGTAGCAGTGTGAATGAAAAGTAGCGTGTGTCTTTTAATTTAACTGAACTATGACTTTTAGGTGAAGGGGTGTGTCATTTGTGGAACATTTTGATGGAGTTGTTTTTTAAATATCACCGCAAAAATCTGGATGCTGTTCGTGTATGTTCAGTTCAGTGTGCATTATCTGAATAATGTATTTGTTTACATCCACTTAAAGTCACAGATAGACAAAGATGTGGATACTGTGATCATTATATGTAATAGTCACTCTCCGCTCTGAAGACCACACGTGTCCAATTTGTTTCAAATTGATGTCAGTTTCAAAAATAGACAGAAGTGCCAGAATATAGAAGTGTTGCGCTCATTAAAATAGAATCTACAGGCACAGTACTGTATGTTTGAATAAGAGAAAAATCATTACTTAGCACAGAGTGAACAATGATTTGAAGGAAATATAAAACGAGTTGCAAACACAGTCTCACCCTGTGTTTGCAGCCAGCGTCTTTGAAGGGGCACAGAACGAGTGCGCTGCCGCAGTTGTCCTTCACATGGTTAGCCAGATCCTCTCGGGCGATGTTGGGTGTGCCGCACTGGTTTGGGCACTGGACAGGAAAGCGAGGGCAGTGGTACTGGTGGTTCTGCAGAGGAGTCAAGAATAGTGTTAATGTGTACACTGCTGACCTACAGCATGAGTGATAAGAACACATGCTGCACGGTGGGGTTGCAGATTAATGGTTGCACAGTGGGAAATGTCCTTGAAAGTAAAACAAAAATACATGTGGTATTAAAAATGAGGCTGCAAAAATAGACCAAAAAAGATAGAAAACAAATAATCATGCACCATGGAGCCACAGAAAATATTGGGAGCATTCTGCCAATAACACATGCAAATCAGTGTAACAAAACACTCGTAAGAAAAGGACAAGCGCTGAAACAATAACCTGATGAACAGATAATTAATCAGACAGGTAATTTTCTGACAGAGGAAATGATTTATCAAGAAAATAATCTGGAGATTGATCAACAATGAAACCAGGACTGTAACTTTTCATGATCTTTTATTCTTTTCTTGATTAATTATAAAATGTGGGATTTGTTTTGTCCGGCAAATAGTCTAAAATCCAAAAGGTATTCAATTTACAATAACATTAAACAAAAGGGCAGGACACCTTCACATTTTTGTAATTTGTTCTTAAAAAATGACTTAAACAATTATTTGAATACAGTGACAGACAATCAACTAATCATCAAATTTTTGCGGCTGTTAAATAAAAATAATCACTAGCTGCAGCTTTACAGACTAATAACTAAATGGAACATGAGTGTTTGCCATTGTGCAATGCAAATGTATTATCTCATACCACTATAATTCAAAATGTACACATTATATCAGGAGGCAAAAGGCCTTCAGGCTCAACCAAAATTACGTTAAATGTGAAGTGACTAGGAATGAAAAAAAACATCATAAACGAATTGTAAAACACTTTGTGTCCAAGATCGGGTTATTACATCTTGGCCCCAAATGTGGGGGAGGGGAGAGTGACACTGGCTGCTCAGCTTCTGGCCACGTGCACAGAGGCAGGCACTTGAAAACAGCAGCTCACACTAACATTCAGCTACCACAGGACAGAGACAGCCAGAACCACAGTGAGCCTTTCCGAATGGCCTTCTCCGGGCCATTCTGAGGCTGGAAACCATTTATGATAGTATGACGATATTGACAGGAGTCTAATGTTGATAAAGATTGACTCAATCATGCCAAATTTAACTAAGTAATTTCACTAAAAACAAAGATTTAAACAGTCGTTTAAGATTCAGGTGGTAACCTCTATGTGAAACTGACCTGGATTGTGTCGAAGACGAACTCCTTGCCACAGTACTTGCAGGGCTGTGTGCGTTTCGGACACTCTGCCAAGCCGTGTTGGGACAGCAGACGACGCATCATCCTCGCCCCACACTTGTTCTCACAGTAAACACTCTCCTGAGGACACACACCCTGGTGGTTCTGGGAGAAAGAGAGGAAACACAAAATTACAATTCAAAGCAGGGTAATAAAGTCAACACATGTAATACTGTAGATAAAGTAGTGTTACATTTACTCAAATTAAGTTTATATACTGCAGTTTTCATAGCTCATAGCTGCATTTTAATGAACAAAATATATAAAACTCTTCTGAAAGCAATGGGGAAGCAGGTCAAGTTTAGACTCATCTATGATGACTATGTTCACAAACAGTAAGAAATAATTAATTTATGAGTACTACCTAAAATAGTTAAATCAAGTGTTTACTGTTGGACAGATTTATGATCTTGTTTTCTTATTGTTTAATCAAATATTGCCTAAATTAAATAGATATGTACTTTATACTTTGTTGCAGGGCTAGCAGATAAACCAAATGTATAAATTAACAACATTATAAAACGTTTTGTAAATTAAATTAAATCTGATGGATCAATCCAGACAAAAATAAAAAGTAAGCCAGCATGTCAAAGGAAATGTCATGTACTACTATTTTCGAACTAATCAATCATTATATTTAGTTGTTTAAACAGTTGACAATTTATTGCGATATAAATCAGACACTATTGTGATTATAGATGAATCATTAAAGAATGGTTGCCTAACCATCAACCATCCTCCGGTTGTAGTGTCTGTACCATGTGATTTGCTGTTTTTATCTTGTTTAAATCATTGTATTGAATATCAAGTCATCTAGGACCCTGGGAAATTAAAATGAATCTCATAATATTTCACATTTCATAGACTAAACAAACCATCTGTCAACTGAAAAAGAATCTGTGGATGAATCATTAATGAAAGGTTTTAAATGATACACAGTTGTAAACAAGAATGAGTAATTCCAATGTGAGAGCCAAAAGGTGGATGAATGCCACTGTAACTGTGTGAAGAGGGGGCGACCATGTGGGCCAGAGTAAACAGAGGAGGGGCGGTGGAAATGACAGAGGTGTTAGTGAGGAGACTTTGAGGTAATTCAGCCCGCTCACCGAGGAAAACACATTCAGCATGAAAGACCCACTCACAGGTTCTTTCCTTTTGCCAAAACACGTGTTATTTCAAAAGAGACCAACACACGTGCATTAGTCTCTCCCGCTGCTTTTCACAAAGACGTCTTTCATATAGGGATGGAAATTATGTGGCGTCACTCTGTGCTGTTTACGTCAAGCTGAGTTGTAACAGGAACAAAAATAGAATAAAAACAGGTTTGGAGTCGGTGTTTACCTCGTAGGCTTCACCGGTGAACTCGCTGCCACAAAACTCGCACTTGACCTTGCGCTTGGGGCAGTCGTGCTGCAGGTGGTCGGGCAGGTCGCGGCGTGTCAGCTTGACGGAGCAGCGGTTGGGGCAGGGTATAACATTGAAGGCGCAGGTGGAGAAGTGGCCCTGAGGGAGACACAATGAGACACACCCACACAAACACACGCAATGTTAGGAAATACAAACAAGGCAGAGTGTTTGATAAGGCAGTTGAGATTAAAAAAAACAGAAGATGGAGGAGAGACAGATGAGAGGATATCAAAGCTTCTCACCTGCAGCTGCTTCATCTGGCCGGTCCAGCGGCAGCCCTCCTCACTGTGGATGCAGCGGATGGGCAGCGCCAGGATCTGCTGCTCCAGCTCAGGATCCGGGTAGATCTGAGGAAAACAACCACACCGAGGTCAATGTAGCAGTGGAAGACTGTAATATACCACTTTCACAAAGTAAATAACATGTTAGGGTGAATCTGAATTTCAAAAACTTAAAAACAGGGCTATGAAGCTGAAAACAGGGCTTTTACTCTAACCAAATTAAAAACTGATATTTTCGAGTCGCCATGTTCAGACCCACTCAGAGGCAATTGAAATTCTCCCAATTTCTTATCTTGCACATTTAAACAGTAAAAAGTATGTCACCCTAACCCTGCTTCAAGTCATTATGCTAAGCTAGGCTTAACAAATCCTCCTACACTGCAGGTTAATGCACACAGTTGAGATTGGAATTGATTGGTGTCTCTTGGAAAGACAGTTAAGACTGAACTTTAATTAGCTCGAGGAAAAATCATTGTGCGGCAGTTGCAGTACAAGAAGTGCAAATAGAAAATATCAATGTGGTGCAAATTCAAAATATATAATACACAATGCCAGCAATATTAACAGGATAACGATGTAGATCATAAAATCCATAAAAACGGTTAAATAAGCGTGATTTTTTACAGTGACCATAGCATGTTGGCTTCTACACCGCATCATACAAGACTGAATGTTAAGCTACAGACAAACTGGAAGGTTAAAATGTTGAGAATGTGTTAAAGAACTGCAGCACTGAGTCGACCCAGACCGCTGCAGTGATAATGAGTTAGTTTATGGGTTTTAAGGGACCTTTGAAAGAGAAGGGGAGCAGAGGAAAATATTTATGAGCGATGAGGATGAGTCAGTTTTCTGCCCAAACACCCCAAATCCTCCCCTTCAGTACGCTGTCCTGGGGATTTACAGCTCTGCTCTGCCTCTCCATCCCCCAATGCTGTCACACGAGCAGAAGACTGGTCAAACAAGACAAGCCACTTCCTCAAAATGCCACAACAACCCTCTAAACAAACAACAGCTCAGTAACAGCCCGACTGCGCTCGCGTGCTGTTTCTGCACCGAAACCTGGGAGCCATCGCCTTCAAATTAAAATTTCATTTGGAAAATAATGTACAATAAAACACTTAACTCGCTCATTGTTTAGCTGATGTGTTAGGGGATACATTCCTCTGCCAAACTAAATAATCATATAAACCATATAAAATTAAATATGATCTACAGACAAAGATATACCTAACATTAAAACAGATGCTTTACTAGCGGCACTTCTACAGTAGCAGCAGACGTTTTTTTGCTGCCATAATCACATTCTTTCAGCAGAGGCAAAGAGGGAAAAAAAATCCTCTAAAGCAAACTGAGACACTCTCTCATTGTTCCAGTCTTGGAATCTGCAGGGAGACGGCAATAATGACCTTTTAATAACTTAGTCCCAGGCAGATCAGGGGGGTTAAGCTCTTTTGAGCTCCAACTAGGGGGTTTATTCTGTCTGGTTTAGCAATTGTTAGTCGCAAACTACAACCACTATTACTACTACAACTACTACTACAGCAGCAGCATCACAATCCTTTAATGACTGCAACCCTCTTGTTCTGTTAAAAGGAGGTTGTGTTTGTGCATGTTTTTTAAGGGACGGTGTGCAGCGAGCGCTACCCTGACAGAAGACCACCAAGACGGGGTAATTTGCAGGCGATTGGGAATCTTGGTAAATAACAACGTCTGACAGGTGCGCCATGAGCACATCCTTCCCGTGGGGAGTCCCTGCTATTACAGGCGCCTTCATCGCTCTCAGCACAGCATGCAGACCTGCACTGCTGCAGCTCTGGGTTAATGGCTCGACGGCTAATTCAGGCTAATGCTAACTAACTGCATGGGAGAAGTACATACAGAGGACTTCTTTCAATCGATGCCAAAAGCTGCTCAGACACAGGGATGATCATAAACTGTTGGTTGGGTTTTAAGTCTCTCATGCAAAGTTCAGAATTTATCCCTTATCCTTTTGTTTCACTCTCTCACTTTACAACATGGATATCACGTGCGAGAGAGCCATCCTGTGAGTCTGAATACAGTTAGTCACTATCTTTGTTCTCCTTTGGGCACAGTTTGATTAACCGCCTTAAAGAAACAAAGAGTTCAGTTGAAATCAGATTAAACTTTTCTTTTTTTTCTGGGAGAGATTTATTTAAGGGGCAAAACTTAATGGTTGGATCGACTGAACGTACTTCTTTTACCCACTGTAATGAAATGACATGCAGCCGCTGACGCTGGGTTAAAGATTACTCTTTTTTTAAGCTAGCACACCCATAGCACTATGCAAATTGTGCAAATATACAAATATACTCTCATGAATTAGGGATATACCTACATGCACACACAAATATGCAACATATATAAGATGGTTGTAATGTATGATGTTGTATTATGTGTTTTTATTTCTTAAAAGCCACACCAGGGACAAGGTCCTTAAACTAGCATTTAGTAGCAAGTATGTAGGCCTTGAAGTCCTACATACTTTGCATTAGTTGCACTTTATTTTAATGTAACAATGGCTTCATGTATTGTCCCAGTCATTCATTAATACATAAATAAAATGGCTATGGCAGATGTCGGTCTGTCAGTCAGTCAACCTCTTTGGTGACGACTAAAAAATTCATGATCCCCAGAGGATGAATCCTAATGACTACTGTTATCCTCTGAACTTTCCTAAAGTGCCACCATGAGGCTGCTTTGTGGTTTTGAATGAAACTACAACTATTGGATTGATTGCCATTCAATTTGGCACAAACATTCATTCACTGGGCAACATATCAATTTTCCCAATTCTTGTATTTATGACCAAATAGCTGCCAAACTAAAATCATTCCTTCCAGCCTCAGCAAATGTTAGCATGCTAAAATGCTAAGTTAAAAGGGTGGTCATTGTAAAATATGTACCTGCTTAACATCAGCATGTTAGCATTTTCACACAGCTCAAAGCAGCTCTTTTTTACATGATGCCTGTAGACTCTTTTAGTCTTATTTTCATAGTGTTATTATATTTGCGAGGAAAACTGTTTTGTGAGAGTGTTAATCATACCTTGGCATAGTCCAACGGTAGCTGGTCCTCCGGACACTTGAAGACACCCTCGCTGCAACAAACAACAGAAGAGCTTTGTTATTATTTGAATCACTCAGATTAAAAGATGACAAAATGGTTTGCAAGCATCTCAACAAAAATGATCAGCCATTTTTAAAGCACTTTCAGCGTTCAGTGAGATCACTTTCTCTGACCCTGGATGAGAACAACTGGAGCTAAATGCAACTTCTTTGACAGTCTGTAAGAGCAGCACAGCATTGCCTTTAGTTTGATTCTGTCTCTTCATACACTCTTAACATGAGTAGCTCTCCGACTCATCACTCTGTGTGACGTGTAAACACACACTTGCATCCACACATTGCACAAAAAAGTCAGATCTTTAAGCTTCTGGCTTCAATAACATTGACTCTTTCATCCTCTCCCCCTCAGAGGAAACGTCTGCACAGATATTATTATAACAGCGGAAAAAACTTCAAGTTGGGACCTGATTGCTTTATTTATAATACATAAAGAAATGATGACTTCCCACCTACTTTTATAGATTCTCTCACAGCTTCAAGTGAGTGTTTAATTTTTGCCTTTGCTTGGCAGTCCATATAACAATGAGCTAGTTTCAACAGGATTCTTTTTCCTGAGAATAAAGCAGTGTAAGCATCGCCTTTATGCTCAAGGCTCTGCCTCAGGAAAAACAGACAATTTGCTGATTTGCTTGTTTGAGAGTGAAAATAGTTTTTTTGTTCTTTTCCTAATTTTCCTCCTCCAGCAGATCACCCCAAAGGAAGACTTTATTTCAGGCCCCCACTCAGTTTTTGTGGGGCCACAGCGGAGCCCTCACTGGCCTGTTTTAGGGCCAGATGAATGAGTGCCACTGCTCATTAGGGCATCCCTACCCTGATGTCATCATGAAATATTCACACTTGTAAATAATGGAGGCAGCAGCCACTTGGGGTGAGCTGCTACACAGTATCTAAGCTTGCAATCATCCAGACACACAAAGGTTACTTAAAGAAACACAGAAAAGGAAATCGTTGGTGGATCTCTTGAGATGTCAGCGGTGTCTTTGTCTCGAGCTCTCCTGCTGTTTCTGGAGCAGAGATGCTCTCACAGTCTGCATCCAAGTCTGCTATTTTGATAAACGGTTAATTCATTTCAACATTCACTAGTTCCAGCTTCTCCTATTTTCTCCTCTTTTTATGTGTTATGTGATGGTTAATTTAACACCTTTGGGTTTTAAACTGTTGATCCTATAAAACAAGACATTTAAAGATGCCACTTTGCGATTGTGGGAACCTTTAAAAGGCATTTTAACACTTTATCAACCAAACGATTTATTGCTTAAATCAGTCGATAAGGAAAACAATATTTTGCTGCAGCTCTAACCTGTTAAATGTTTGTTTTGTTATATCCCTTTAAATCTACTGAAACTGCAGACAAGAGAGATAGGCGGAAATGTGCATTCGTTCAAAAGTCACTAGCCCTGAAGCTTGATCTGACCTCCTGTGCAAAGAGGCCTCTTGTAACCCTGGCCATGCCTAAATTATGTTAAAACTAATTAAGGGACAACAGTGTGCAAACAGTCAGTGTTTTTCTCTCGGTGCTTTAATATGGTTGGCTGCAGTGTCACCTGACTGCAGCTCCCAGAGGCACAGCGACATGTGACAGGGCGGGAGTGCACTTCATCCCGTCTACCCAGCTGCTATGAAACGAGGGAGCGTGCTGACGGGGGTTGGGGGGTTGGGGGGGGGGGGGGGCCCTGAGAGGGAGGGAGGGTTGGTGAAAAGGGGGTGGAGGAGGGAGGTTAATGCATGACGAGACAGCAGTAATTCTCCTCCATTAGGGTCACTGTGTCAGCATGAGAGCTGGAGACCAATTAACAAGCCACAGAGGACTGTAAAAGAGGGTCAATCGATTAGAGGCTAGGGGAGCCCAGTCAGCATCTCACGTGTAGTGTGAAGTCATTTACAGTACTCATCGCCATCACCGAGAAATCATCCGGCACCGTGGAGCATAGAGAGCACCACAAACACACAGCGAGAGGAGATGGGAAGAGACAGGCTCTCAGCTCCGGACAGGGGACAGCCAGAGGCCCCGTCCAGCTCGGGCCCCGTATCTGACACACAAAGAGGCAGACAGGCGAAAAGAGCCAAGTCACAGACTGTCAGGATAATTCCTCCCATGGTCGCAGAGAAGCTCCCGCAGCCACACATTCATGTGTTCGGGCCCCACTGCTGATAACACCGCTCGACTCTCTTGGTCGCTCATGAGTCAAACTCATTGCCGCTTTGTGACAGCAAATTAGCAGAGAAAGGTTGGGCCGATGTGTAACGCAGCTCCAGTTCAATTACATCCAACTTCTCTGACTACTGAGGGCTTTCTAGAAGAGACTGGAAAGCAGCATGACCAAAACACTGAATATCACAAATAGGGCTTTGTTTTTCAAATATATCAAATCATTATTTCATCCATAGTCCAAAACACAAAGATACCCAGTTCACACTGACTAAAATAAAATAAAGAAAAGCAACAAATACTCAAAAAAGCGGCAGGAGTCCAATGATTGCTTAGCATTTTTAGCCGTAACAGTAGCATTGTATCAGCCAGTGTTAGCATTACCCAAGACGGTGAACATGGTAAACAGTAGCTGCTTAACATCAGCATGTTAGCATTTAGCATAAAGTACACCATCACAGGGCTGCTAGCATGGCTGTAGGCACTTAGTCTTTCACTCGTAAGTTGCTTGATGAAACGTTGTGTAGCTTATCAGAATTGTTTACGGTTTGTTTTGCTGTAGATCAGCCAATCGATTGACTGACTAATCGTTTCCACTCTAATCACAATTTTGACTCAGGGCCAACTTCGATTGAATCACTTGAGAAACATTTAGTTGATTAAAACATTAGCTGAACAACAGAAAACAATGTTGGTAATTAATTAACTCTATAGGTCATTTATTAGGCAAAAACTGCCAAATGTTTGTTGATCCCAGCTTTGCAAATGTGAAAATTTGCTTTTTTATGTGGTTAAATATTTTGGTTTTGGTTCGTTGGTCAGACGAAACAAGAAATCTCACGATGCCCCCTTGGGCCTAGATTATTCATAGAAATAGCAGAGATCCTAAACAGTAGGCACAATTGTTTGCAGCCCTAATGCGGTCATTAAAGGATAAATATAACTGTTACACAAAGCCCAAAGGGAAAACGCCTTTGTACAAATCCTTGCAAGTGGGAACTTGCACATCACAAACAGCCGGCCTCTTTTAAACCAAGTTTCCCACAAGCGTTTGTCTCTGACCACAGTTCACACCCTCGTCAGTGAAAATCCAGGGTGAGAGGCCGATAAACAAGTGTTTCAGCGTCATGTTGGGATGTCACAGGGGAGCAGCTTAAGACCGGACAGCAGACATAATACAATCACCTCATTAAAATTTCATCACGTCCCTCTGTCTGCACGTACTGCAGGAGCAGCCGAGGCTCTCCAGCTGCTCTGCTGCGGAGACGACCATGTTTGAATCACCTCAAATTCACTGTCAGACAATGGCACACACATTATCACTTTGTGTTAGCATTCACCCCCTCTGCAGGTGAAATCCACCCACTATTCAAACCCCTCAATGCCTTGGACCTTAAATCCCTCTCCCCTCTTATTGGCCCCTCTCAAATCTTCTTTTCAGGCGCAGATTAAACAGCCATCCATTCATCCAGGCGATACCACAGGACAGCCGTCACAACATGCTTCGTCACTCTGCGCACGGCTCCTGACAGGCAGACGGTGAAGTACAAATCCCTCAGGTTTAATCTCACCGGTGCAGAGCGGAGGGTTTACTTTTCAGGCGACAGCGACCAGCATGCAGGCCACACAGAGCGAGCATCGTTGGTGACAGTAACCTTGAAACCTGCTCTATATTAACTAACAGAGAAACTCCTAAACAAACCTCGCTGTGTTTGCCATTGTATAGGGCAGGGCTGTCGAGACACGCTAAACAAACTTAATCAAAAGCATAGGGTCTTTGGAGAGGGCAAGTCTGGTTCACATTAACACTCTAAACAGACCTCTGTCACATGAAGTATTTTCTCAGATAGCATCGAGGTCCCTCCACTGAACTGCCCGCTTATCTCCTGCTGGAGCTCACCAACAGCTTTTATGTTCATCCTCGTGCTAAACCCTTTTTGTCTTTTCAAGTTATAACCAGGATTAACTTTAATATACACAAACAAAACCTTGAATTCCACCAGCGCCCTCCGTTCGGGCTTTCGGTCTCGCAGCGGAAACTAGGCTCCCCGATTCTCCTCTCAGGAAGTTAAAGAGAAAACAGGAATCTTGTTTTATCTCAGATAGAGTTCCTATAATCCCCCCAAATCCATCTGGTTTTCAGGTTGTGTGTGTAGGTCTGTGTGCAGTCATGACATCTTTCTTCTGATCCTCAAATGTTGAACTATAAGGAGTTCTGATAATAAAGAGACATTACAGAGTGACTGATATTCTTCCATGTATCATCAGTTATCTTGATGTTGTGAAAGCAGATTTCTTTTACTGAAAATATCACATTTTTACATACAAAAATGTCCCCAAAAACTTGAGGTTCCAGCGTCTCAAATGCTTTCCCTTGGCTAACATTACAGTACATTTAATATTAATGGGGTTTGGACTGTTGCCCGGAAAACTACTTGCCCTCAAAGATTTTTGACTAGAGGTCACAGGACTTTTTTCTCAATCATTAATTGCAGTGCTACATTCGACTGTTTCTTATGGATATGGAAATACAACACCTGAAAAACAAATTCATCATCACCTGCAAGATTAGTGACGTTTACAGTTGCTGCTAGTCTGATTCAGTTTTCTTTTGACAGAGCCAGGCTATATGTTTCCCTTGGTTTCCAGTCTTTATGCTAAGATAAGATAAGCACCTGCTGGTTGCAGCTTCATATTTACGGTACCCCAATTCAACACTATACTATTCTCTGTACTTTGCCCTCATACCTACTGAAAGTAGACTATATAAACTGGATTATAGTCAGAGTCAGCAGTTTTTACAGCCATAAAATTATGTATGATGTGTGACTTCGGACAGCTACTGCCACTTTTACTACGGAAACTTCACAAAGGGAACGCAAACTGTTTTACACAGATTTAATAGATTATTCATATGTTTTCCCAGCTGTCTCTGGAGCTGTCTCACCACAACCCACAATTTGTTGTAATTTCTTCCAAATGAAAATTGGGGTTCTGTCTGTGAGTTTCTGTTGCTCAAGCAATTTGGAACAATAGTTTATATTCACTGGAGGACAAAATAATCTAGCATACTGTCATCTTTCTGTATAGTTAATTTTGTCAGTCGCACAGTATGTGTAGGCTGTGCTACTTCTTAAACCAGCTGACAATCTATCCTTGTAACAACTTGTTCTCACTACTGAAAGCTGCAGAAGTTGTTCAGCCTGCAGAAGCTCTTCCTCTCATCCTCTAGCTGGATTAACTTGTGCTGACTAAAGTGGCCCCTAAACGAGGTTGAGTGACGGGGGCTGAGGCCGGGTGGCGTTTCCACAGGTGGAACCTGATACAATGTGAGCGCAGAGCTCCCTTCGCCCACGGCCGATTTGTCTCGCTTGTCTGAAATGGGAGGAGCAGCTCCTACTTTCACAGAGTGTGATGACACACCCGCCCACAGGTGGATCGACTGCTCCTTCTCAGGCTTTCTGTGTGGGACATCCACATAGAGTGGTGCTGTGACAGCTCCTTGTATGGGATTTATTATCCACTGGATAAACTGCCCATACCTATAGTTTGCTAGAGATTATATTGAGTATAAACCCTCTGACGTTCTAGTAGGAAGGCAACGCTGTCTATGACACAAAACTCAGCCTGTTGGCCATCTCGTCCAAATATCTAACATTAAAATCATCAAAATGTTTGATAACTGAAGGTAACTAATACATGCTTATGCTGCAGAAAAAAGATTGCTATTAACCAATTTTTGGAGAGGAGCTGTAATGACGCCAATTAGTCAAACTAGGTTGATATTCGATTAATTATTTCAGACGTTTTCTTCAGAGAAAGAAATCCTTACATTCTCTTCCTAAGCTCCTTAAATGTGAAATATTGTGGTTTTAAGTCAGTAAATTTAATATGGTTGGATGGTTGGACTCTGACAAAACAAGACATCTTTTGATGTCACTTGGGCTCTAAGAATAGCAATTTAAGCAGTTTTCTGATGTTACATCAGCCTTACGATTAATCAGTTAATGTTGAAGATAAACAGCAGATTAATCGTTAATAAAAATAACCGTTACATAGATACCTAATTAAAGCTGCATCTGTTTTTGACTGTTAGTCAAACAAAACAAAGAAAAATAGATATACACATCTAGCATGATAAGAGACTTCTTTTTCAGCGCATAGCAAAGCCTCTCAGCCAGTTAAACAGTGAATACTTACTGTAAATCCTCTTTTCTGTTTTAGGGGACTGGTTTACCCTGCTGTCCTCCTGCAATTTTATTCATATTTATAGAGGTCATCTGTGTGCTTAATCTTGTTCCAATCTGCTTTGTCCTTACTTTGTAAAGTACAAATTTTGTCATTAATTACTGACCATATTTCACCGAACACAGAGTCGGATGAATATTAGTCGAGTGTGATTAAGTGTTTCACGAGCGTCTAACAGAGCTATCCGTTTGGCAAAGGAGCTGTCAGAAAGTCAGTAAATTTGAGTTAAACACAAGGTTTATTCATCTTATGAATTCTGCAAAAGCACAGAAGAACAGAGATAAATTCTTAAATCATCTGTCTTGTGTAAATACAATATTCTTATACCCTTAAAAACATTTTCATAGTAAGATTTTTGATGGACTTCAGGAACCTGTTTGTTGAGTTTAGTAGAAGCCTGTCTCGAATATGACACCTGTAAAATCCCATTCGACTTCCTCTGCTGGTCACTAACAGCCCCTGGCAGCTGTTTCATATAAAGTAACAATGGCTGACAGTCTGCAGGTCATGGTCATCAACAAGACTGAAATAAATTACATCTGACTCCGTGTTAGACAACCCTAAAAAGACAGGCGGAAAATCAAACCCCTTCCAATAGTGATTACACTTATTCAAATAAATCAAGCAGTGCTAAACTTTAAAGTGCAGTTCAAATCTCTATTTTATGCTTCCCTATCCAGCCTGATACTATTTCTATAGTTTGTTGCTTTGCCAAAGCAGGGGAAAAAAATGATGCAAGTGGAAGAAAGGCACTACGAGAGAGAAAATGTGGATGTGTGTAGGTGGATGTCTGGCCTCATTCCCTGGCTTCATCTCCAGCACCCCATGTAACACACTCACTGGGACCAAATGTGGACCAAGATAGAAAAAACATTAAAAAGGATGGTTTTATTATGAGCTACACTTACACTATCTACAAAACGTGAACAAAAGAAAGCATATGTTGATGCTTTCGTTCCCTCTCTTTTGTACAATGTCCCTATGCAGAGATAATTTTACAAACTGCAGATCCTGACGGTTCGGACACCTGAGGCCATGCATGCTCATGCCGTCATCGCTTATGTAATGATATTCATTTCTCCTTGCAGTTCACCTCACCATGCTGACATTTGTGAGCACAAACCATCTGTGAGCAAGTTCACACAGCTATAGAGCGTCCAAAGGCTAACAAATTCTCAGTTTGTTTTTCTTAAATGTCAACTTTGCAGTGGCACCGGCAGCAGATGATGAGTACTCTTAAAGATGTACTGTATGTTGTTTAAGGACTCTGATGGGACTTTTTTTTACAATTTACCAGAGCAACATTTTTGGGCTTGCTCCTCATCTTTTTTGGAGACTGTTGAAGAGATAATGAAAATCCCAGACAATCTTATGACACAAACCATATTTTGGATTTGAGCTTCTATGTTTTATTTATATTTATGACTCTTGCTTTTTACCCGTTTACATCTCTGACCTCGTTTACATTTAGTTTTTGCACAATAATTCCCCTTCAGGATTAATAAAATTCTATCTTATTTCATATTTTATCTTAATCCTGCTAAAACAGAATTAATTACCCATTGATTATAAGGTTGCCTTTATGCACACATAAGGGCTTGGTAGAGCATAATTATCATTGGTTTTATACAGTATGTTAAGACCTACATTTCCTGGACGGAAATCTTTTGCTTGTGTGATTACAAAGAGTAGCTCCGAGAAACTGTGGAGGCAAAATCAGACAGTCGGCTTGAATGTGTGAGAAATGAATACGATGACTCATCGAATTGCCAGAGGTGCGGCTTAGAAAACACCGTGCCATGATAGCGAAGAGTAAAGGAAGGAGCCACCTGCCAGAGGACAAGCTGGCTACAAAGACAGAGCTAGAGGAAGGAAGGAGGGATGGATGAATGGATGGATGGATGGAGGGAGGGTCAGGAGGGAAGAGGAGCAGCCATCTGCAGGCTGAGCGCAAGCCTGCGAGATGCCTTAATCCATCCTTAAGTGTGTGAGGAGGGGAGACAGCGCTTAGAAGTATTTATAATCCCCTCGAACTGTCTCCTTCCATCAGTGTGATCGGGCTTTGACATGGAGTCTTTATCAGAGGGGACGGTTATAACATGAAATGCTAATCTTTTCTAAGTTTGTTTCTGTAGACTTTATGAATTTATAGCAACTCAAGTTGTGTAGGACTTCCTCCTCACTCTAACTTCTGATATTATGAATCAAGAGGCATAGTCTGACATTTTGTAGAATCAATTATTTGCTGTTTTGCAGGGAGTTAGATTAGGTGATTGATCACTCTCAAGTGTGTACGCTTTGCTTAACTTAGTTTAGCAAAGGACTGGAAACAGGCAGAAACAGCTAGCCTGGCTTTATGTGAAGGTTTTTGTACAGATTAAACAAACAAGATATAATTTGTTAATTAGTGAGCTTTGGCGGTGCTATAGGAGGAGCTTTAACTAGAGCAAGGCTAGCTGTTTCCCCCTGATTCAAATCGGTGTGCTAAGCTAAGCTAACTGACTGGCTGACTGTAGTTTGGCAGAAAGTAAAATAAGTAAATTTATTGCAATGTTGCAATTACTTTACCACTGTGTCAAAAGAACCGCTCGACATGATACATGGATTTCAGTCTCAGTTATGCTGTTTCATATCCACACAGATTGGCAGGAAATCAAATAAATAAAACCACAAATGTAATAGAATGTTGAAGGATCTTTTGTTTTCCTGGTTGATTTCATCACCCAGATTAAACTCTGTATGCATGAGGTACAGGAAAATCAATCCACTTTCATTAACTGCTGCTGATCTGGGTGCAGGATGGTGGCGGTGGGGGGTTGAGGGAGAAGTCTGTCCCATCAATTGTATCGGAAGCTGAGCTCATGCATGCAATGCAGTGCAGTCGCCATCACCCAGGCAGCAAAAATAACGGAGGCGTACCCACATGCACAAGGCCCTGCATTGCACTGCGTACATGAAAGGAAAGGAGGGCTTGAAAGGAGACGCGTTACGTTTGATCTGGTTGAAGAGCAGTTTGTGGAGGGGCAGGGCGGGTGGAGGATTGCGCCTGGAGATCAATGAAAGTCCTGAGCTTTAACATGTCGCACATGTCAGAGGGACCTACTGGTCTGTGAAAAAGTGCTAAAAGCACTTGCAAGGTTGCAGAACGTGTGAAAAATCCCACTTTCCATTTTACTACCCACTGTCACACATTTGCGAAAAACAGTAATCAACTGTTATTCACCAACTCCAAATGGAAGCAGTTACATGTTATAAATTTCTCCAGACGCATGTGAATTTTAGCTGTTTTAATCACAGATGACTGGTCTAATTTTAGCTCAGCTTCAGAGGACCGATTTCTGCTCAAAAGGGCGATCTGCAGCGACGGCGGCTGGCTTCGAGGAGCTGCGATGCTGCCTAGCTAATCCTGTGGAATGCCTGCACTGGACGGAGGGGCTCTGATAGAGCCAAGGCATCGCCTGGCCTATTAAAAGGGAGAGCTGCCTGCCAACTGTATGCATATGGCTCTGGAGAAGCAGCACAAGTCACAGTCGCCTCATTTTTCCTTCCAACGGCATTAATGATTCAGCTATTGGAGTCACAATCATCGAGAAGCCCAGCATGAAATCACAGCACTAATACAGATTAACTGTGGAAGCAGCAGTGCGCTTCGGGCCTTAAGCTGAAAATGCTTTTTCAATCAGAAGCCTATGTAAATGCTTCAGTAATAGCCTTAAAGGTGTCATTCAAAAAACAGAAACTCGCTAATGTGCAGGTGTTCAGTTTGAGGTAATTTCTTAATTTGTAAAAAACCTAAAGCAACAGCTGGACAATTTCGAAAACGCACTTATTCGCTTTCTTGCTGAGAGCTACAGCCCTAAACCGTCTATCTTGATAAGCTTAGCATAAAGACTGGAAACAGGGGGAATTGGCTAGGCTGCACTCTCCAAAGATAACACAATCTCCACTATATATATTGTTTGTTTAATCCATACAGTCGTTTGCAGTCGTAATGCTAACCAGATGCTTACTGTAATGTTATGGCTTTATATTTGACAGATATGAAAAGCCGTTTCTAAAGACTTTTGCTTAAGATAACATTGTTGTTGATGTGACAGATGGTTGATAGTGAAGAGGTTAATGCCCTGTAAATAATGAGATAAACTATTCGCTATCACAAACTATTTCATTTAAACAAACTTTCTCTGATTAGAAAGGATAGTAGCAGATAAATATATCTTGTCCTGTATTTAAACGCCAGGCAAGTTTTTGTTCAAGCATCCAGAGAGGAGGTGCAATTATGAAATATGAAACCTCCATCAGTCAAGACAGGATGGAGCTTTAATGGAGTCTCTCTACTTCCTCCCTCACTGTAAAGAAAGATAAAGAAAATAAATAAATCCGGACACAAAATCCCACAAGGCGTTTGTGTTAAAAAGCCATTAAAATTTAAAAAAGGATTTTACATCCAAAGGTTTCATGCTCCTTTAACCAATTAAGACGCCGTGTGTGAAGTCATCCCTTAGCAGGATAATTCTCAAGCTGTTTCCTAAATTAAGCGGTGTGGATTTCAGTATGAATTAACTGCCAAAATGCCTTTTTTGTCACACTGGTCTTAACTCCTGTGGAAGAATGAAGAGGAATATGCCAATGGCTTGTTAGCTGGTTCGAATGTCTCATTATTGCTGCGTAACGACCTCCTGATGCTCTCTGTGGGGTTTGTTTTACGAGTTTCAAAACCACCAAGATCTGTTTCACTCAGCCCAGAGGCCCAGAGAGACAGTTTCTCTTTTAAGAGAACTTACCCTGCTGTTGGCCACCAGAGGAAAGGCATCAATCAAAGGCCATTTTGAGGTAAAGTTTCACTATTTAGCAGCACCTATAGACACATGAGCTCATGACACCAGAGGAGGAAAAGGATAGGCGGCTGCTTTGCATGTATTTACCATGGATCAAGTTTTATGGCAATTCATAAGCCCTTCACTCCTCTCGTTTAAGGAGTCTGCTCTCGATGCCAAAACCCATCCAGAAGACAAAGAGGACAGTTTTTTTTCTTTTTTTATCTACTGCACGCCTCTGGGGAAAGAGCCTGAGAGAGGCACTGCTTTCATCACCATTCAATTAAAACAATTGTTTTTGTTTCACAGTGATTGTCACTTCTTTGAAAATATGTGGAGCACAAGTCAGTTGTAAACAAGCTGAGAGGGAAAACAACACAATATCTACGAACAAATAAAAAAAAAAACAGACCAATAGAACTTATATCATGTCCACGAAGGCAGATTTTCTCTCCTCATTTCTGCATGGGATTCTCTGCGGCCGACAGCAGCAGGTGGGCAGTGCAGATAATCCCTCCAACCAGTAATATCTTATGGACAACAGATCTTTTAATTAACCTGAACCTGTTCACCCCGTGCACTGGAAAAGGAAATGTAACCCAAGATCTGCAATCATGCCAACAACTTACTTGATTCAATCCGCTTCACAAAATGATTCTTGCTTGCTCGATGCTACAAGAGTTTCATTATCCTGTTTTTATTGCTGCACCTTTATATTGTTTTACATGATGTACTGAATCTGTGATGTATCAATCTGTTTTTATGCTGTTAAATGAACATTTTCAATTTGTAGTCACAAAAAAATGCGTCAAACTGCGATAAACACAAAATGTGACGAGGTGCAATGAAAACATACAAATCCTGTTGTACCTGAAGCATGTGACTTAAACGTCCGATAAAGAAACAAAAAATGTTGACAGACAAAACATCAGATCTGTGGGCACCAATGAAGATAAGCATTTTTTTTTTGCTGATTCTCTGTATATCTGATAAAAAAAATTGCACTACATTTGACTTGTTTGCTCTGTTACAAGTATATCCATCATTGTTTCTTTTTAGTGGTTGGATCTTTGAGCACAAACTCTATCAAACCGCTGGTAACCATAAAAGAGCAGGTCTGCAGTTAATAACCAGCAGCCTTTTCTGTCCTGTCATTCATAGATAAGTACTCAAACACACCTCTCGGGCTGACCTGCTGTGCGTGCGTGAGATAGCAGGTGTGGGTAAACCATTATCAGCTTTACTGTGGAAGTTATTTTAGTCCGATCCCACAAGCAAAGGAGAAATATGTGAATTGCCCTCTGTGACACATTCATTAATTTGCTAGAGATGGAGGAGGTACAATTCTACAGAATCCTTAAGAAAAAAGACAGATAATGTTTTTTTATGTGTCGACACAATGACTCATTGATTGTTTTAGAAGTTATGAAACTGATAAGCGCATTGGTTTTTTGCATCACTTGGACTTAACCAGGTCACAGTGAACTGAAGATAGAATGGAGATGGGATAATGATTTGGATTTCCCCTTGTCAAAGTCTGTGAAATGCCTCACTGTGATCCACCGTTATCAGAGCCGAGTGCGGGAAGCACAGCCATGAGTCTGATGTGTCATAAGTCACTTGTGTTCCTCTCAGGCAGAAAAACTTTTTTTCCTCTCAACTTCGTCTTTCTTCCTCGATGCTAACCTCCAAAAACTAGTCAAACTGACGGCTCACTTCCCTCTCAGATATCCTAAAAGAAAACAGCGTTATATAATGTGAATTTCTACTTTGGACTCATTTTTATTCCTATTTAACTGCTAGCAGAAAAGCTCCTTTTCCTGATTTGTCAGTTAACTGATTCAGGCTTGTGAGGTGTGCACATCAGTGGCAGTGACAATTTTAGGTCCTGTGCTTTTGTGTCCATGGTAACTGGGAGGGAAGGTGACGGCTTTTTAGGTGTGTGTGTGTGTGTGTGTGTGTGTGTGTGTGTGTGTGTGTGTGTGTGTGTGTGTGTGTGTGTGTGTGTGTGTGTGTGTGTGAACAGTTGGCAGACAGTGAGGACACACAGACACATGCAATAATTCACAAAAAACAAACAATCACTGCTCTTAGTATCAGCTGTTATAATCTCAGACATGCTGCGGCTCCAGTTTTTCCTTATCAGCCTGAATCTGTGGAGGTTCGGCCTACATGTACAGTAGATTAAAACGATACAGAAAACCACCCCCGGCCTGTACATGCCCTCCTCTGACTGACTGTGAGCCAGCTCAGAGCTGCGCCGCCTGCAGTTGTCCACTTCTCTGCTTTGTGGATGCAATGTCTTTGTTCAGCGAGGCGAGGTGCTGACGTCAAATCGCCTCCTTTGTTTCAAAACGCCTCAGCTGCATTGTTCGTCTAGCATGAATTCTTCAACCTGCCGTTGTTGCTGGGAGCAACAATGAGATAAATGACAAGATTTTTCAATCAGCGCATAAAAAAAGCAGAGGGGGAGCAAAGAGGAAAACAAAAAGAGGAATTAGCAACAATTAGATTCGTCACCTATTTCTCGTAAGAATGAATCACAAAGAGGACAATGCAATTTTTATCTTTTTTCCGTCAAATTTTATGCAATGCTTTAAAGGCAGTGTGAGCACCACCGAGTTGTTTGTTTCATTACAGTTTCAAAATTTTCTGTTTTTCTTTTGTCAATTGATATAGGTAGATTACTTTGGTTTTTGACTTTTGGTCTGACAAAACAAGCAATTTGAAGATGTAAATTGGGTTATTTTTCTTTTCTTTTGCTATTTTATTTAATTTTATTGACCAAACCTTTGACAGATACATCATGAAAGTCACCAGCAGTTGAATCAGTAATGAAAACAATAATAAGTTGCCAAGTAAGGGGCCCGTTTGTCAATACACCACAACAATCAGCCAATCCTGTGCCATCTCTACGGTTGGTGGCCTGAGAAAGTCTAGAAAACAAGCGCCCCCTCACGCTGAATAAGGTTACTAAATGATCCATCTGGACATGCACCTGACAGAGCGACTTCCTGTGCGGCCCTTTCATGGGATCAATAGTTGGCTTGTGCAGAGGGAGGAAGGAGTTGGTTCAGAGCATTAACGTGTTGACATATGTGAGAATGAGCTGCGAGACACAACACAAGGGAGTTAGTGTACTTGACAGAGTCATTGAGCTGTTTGGTTAAAGGACCACCACAGTAAACAGCCCAGCTGATGAGATGAAGGCAGAAGAGTCTTGGCAGGAAGGAAGGAAGCGGGAAGGCTGAGGGGCAACTGGGCAATGACCTTAACATTGACGGGGCCCCGGTGGATAAATGACTATAATTCAGAGTGTGTTCGCCTCAAGTGAAGGGCTTAACTGCTCTGCCGACACCTGTTCAGCTCTACAGAGGAGCCTTTCACTGAGGACAGGTGCCTCGGCAGTGAGACGCCCACTTCCCTGCGCTCTCTGCTCCACTCCCAGCTGCTTCCCTTTCAGACCTCGGACTCAGATTCCTCATATGCCGGCCTGTCAGCTCAGCAACCACTGCAGCGGTCACTCTGCAGCCTGATGGTGAGGATGGCCCCCTTATACAGATGAGACCTCTGCACAAGCACCACAGCAGCTTCTTGCATTATAACAGATAAAGTGGAAATATTGCAGGATCAGTGTGTTTATGATAAATTGGAATGTGCCGCAATCTAGGTACTTTCTCACGCTATGCTAGATGGGGGTCAAGTATGTGTAAGCTTCACCTCATGGAATAATAACATGACATTATTTCCATTACAATCATCAGTTTGTCTCAAATTCAAGAGAAATTAGCTTATGACTGATTCATTTTGGAAATGACTGATGCAAGTCATTTCCTGACTCCATTCCCTATATAAGTGGGAGCGGTAATTGTTGGTAGCCCTAACAATTAGTTTTATTATTTTATGAATGAATCCTCAATTAACCCATTAGTCATTTGATCTATAAAATGTCAGAAAACATAAATTTGAAAATAAAAAAGGTGACGTCTTTAAATAGCTTTGTCAGTCCAAAACCCACAGATATACAACTATCATATAAGACAAAGAAAAGCAAGCTCACAATTCAGAAGCTGATACAAGGGAATGTTTTGATATAATATATATATATATATAAATGACTTAAAGTGACATTAAAGTAATAATCAAAGTAGCTGCCATTTAAGTTTCTGTTGAATCACCTAATCAACTAATGGTGTCTTACTCCTGAACACCCTGTTTTGGGCATTCAGTAATGCCCAAATATTTGACGCAGATCTGGAAAAACAAAAAGCATCCAGCTGGAATAATTTCTGTGGGAGCTTGAACATGTGTGTGCTGCTGTGTGCATATTCACAGTCAGCTTTCTAGCTGGTTCAGTGACCTGTGCACTAGACAAACAGATTGAGGGGGGGTCAGTTAGTACGATGGGGAGCAGAGCGCAGAAGAAGCCAGATCGAGCACTGAAATGGTTTTGAACTGAAAAATGTTTCTCATGCTTTCAGTATATTCTGTAGTTTAACACCCCAACTACGAACCTTCTGGAGAGACTAGCAAATTTTGTGGGAGCAGGCAGAGAGCATGCTCTTGTTATGATAACCATACCTTGATCTAAGCTGTTTCACATAGCATGCATACCCAGGCATGTGTAAGCACTAGCCATGCTGCTCAGATCTGGGCCAACTGGCTGCAGTCCAGTAGCAGCAGCAGCAGCAGCAGCAGCAGGGCTGGGTTTGGCGGCTTGGTCCCAGCATGCTGGCTGTGTGAGGGGCAAGGTGCTTCGCTGCATAGCTGGAATGTTTTCCATCTTTGTTTGGCCCCAAAAGGCTGCAAGATTCATTTAAAGGACCTCTTATAGAGGCAAGTTGAGGCATGTCTATAACTGGCTCTTATAGGGAGTTGCATTTATACTGCTGCTGCTGCTCATTCAGTGACATTAATGACCGGGGTTTAAGTAATCTTGTTTATAATCTATTTCTTGCCTGGTCATGTTCCCAGATCTCAGCTACTAATTTAGGGAATATAGTGTCATTATAAGGTGTAGAAATGACAGTTAAAGGTACAACAATAATGCCAAAGTTGTAGTAAACCCTGAATTCCCTTTAAGTAAACCACCTTCAGAAATTGAAATCTGAAAAATAAAGTCTCATCCTGAAGACCCAGAGTTTAAACTAATGACCAAATGTAGATTTATTTTGCTAAATTCCACAAAAGCTACAATATTTCCGACCATACTCCGCAACAACCGAAACCACCCGGTGATGATGAGTTCAGCTCTCTTCATGTAACATGAAGTCAAACTAATTGCAGTCATTTTAAAGTTGTTCTCTGCAAATGATTCCGGTGTGTGGATGTTGAGTCACTGCTTTATGACTTTCTGTAAAAACACAAATTGCCTTTCGTCTAAACTTCCACATCCTTCTCAACAACATGTCAAAGAAAGGACACGATGTGTTGTAAATTGATTTGGACAAATGAGTTAGGGGTCATGTAGAAGTCGAGTAGAGGCTTAAAGTTCTTGTACATGCTAAAGCATTTAGGATGTATTTTTGTCTGAAGCTGTGGCTGAAATGTTTTGCTTGAGTTTCAAACAAGCAGCCACTTTCAGAGGTCCTTCAAAAGCAATGAATTATGCTTGAACTGGTGGCGTCTAATAAACTCCCTCGCAGCAGACAGATGATGTGACCTGAAAGCGAAGCACGGAGAGGCTGAAACAACTCAATGAGTAAATCCACCTAAGACGTTTTAAATGCCCCTCCATCCTCTGAGAGTCACAAGTGTCTCACTCTCGTTTCTTTAAATTCAAACAGCTGTCACAATACGAGTCTCACAATAACATCTTTTCTGGAACTCTGCAGCTGTGTGAAATGGTCAGGTCACTTTCTCTCAGCGATGTCATCATCACAGCTGCATCTCTAAAGCCTCTCTGCTTCCTCCCAGGAGACCCACTGCAAATTACCTTATCCTAAAACAAGCCGGCTTAAATCCATCTGTGTGGAAATGACAAGAATAGGGCTATTAAGTTATGGGAAGTTTCCTCCACAAATGTCCTTTAGTTGTCTTTACTTCAAACCATGGTGGGAAAGTTTACAGGCAAATCAGGGCATGTAAACAATCTTCAAATGGGCTCATGTGTCATTTACCATGGTGTTAGCCAGAAAACCCAGAAAAAACTGATAATCTACCTTCTCTGAGGTTGACACAAAGTGAGAGTTCACTCATTTCAAACCAGGTTCTGGGTCAAAAGTTGCAGTTTGAGGTTTGTTTTGGAGGGGGGGGGGGGCTTTCTTAACATGGGAAATTGCTGGCCAACCAATGTCAACATCAATTTCCTTACACCCATAAAATACTGTGATTAAGACTTGTTTCCTGTTGTTTGTTTGGATTTCATTCTCAGGCTTTCATTTTCAGATTGAGTGCAGTGCCTCCTTTAATCTGCATCCCTGTTCATACATGATCTGACACAAAGTTTAGCAACTTTTTAGATGACAGATTAATCATTTTGTTCATTTTTTAAGCAAAAACGTAAACAATACACAATATCTTTGGGTTTTTGGATAAAACCATAATAATAAACCTTTTTTTTTGACATGGATACAGTTAGTTAAAAAAAACAGTAATTGGAAGATTAATCAGCAATGAAAAGAACCTAATGGCTGTTAGCTGCAGGCGTTTTTTATAATGCCTACACTGAACCAAACTCCATGACTCAAAGACATATTTTGAATAAATCCCTTTGCTTCAGGAACTCCATTTCCAATTCAGGTAGTAATACATTTAAAGAATCAGGAAGTAAACATCCATGTTAAACTTTAAAAATAAGCGACTTCTCATATGATCATTAGTTTCAAAGTCCATGATGAGATGACGGGTAAAGTTCAGGAACATTCCGTCGCTGCAATAAAAGCAACGAGTGGGCGGCACAACTTTACAGTAGCTGTGGTTTTGTTTGTCTCTTGACTCTACAGGTAGGGCACATCATGGAGGTGACGGTACATTGAGAGAGTATAGAGTACTGACTGTTCTTTTCCCAGACAAACACTGCTGTATCTCTTCTCCCAGGGAGTGTCTCCCTCTATGCATTGATGTGGTCAAACTTACTGGGCTGTTTCCAGCTCTGTCACCCCAAGTTCATCAGCTGACAGCAGCCTCAGTGAACACCACTAAGAAGGATTTACAGAGCCCAAAGTGTAGAGCGGAGGCCTGAGGGCTTTCACTCAGCTAAACACAACATCTCTCTGTGTGTGCAGCTCACTGACCACCGTTGTCGTCAGAGACAGGATGGGACAGCAGAAACCCCTCTAAACTCTCCGGATCTGGACCCAGGATGCCTGTGCGGCCTGCGGACACCTGCAGGGGACTGTGAATGTCTCTGTGATGGGACTGAGGGACGGGGATGTTAATGAACACACAGTCATTCATCAGCCATCCATGGCATTGCTCCCATTCAGATACAGATACCCACTGAGACACAAAGCCCCAGCTGCCTCAAGTGGCAGACTTACACACAACATTGGGCACCAATGCAACACAGCTCCATTTAGCCCTTTAAAAAACGCCCAAAGTGCCTCTCTATACATCCTTCTGCACGGCTGCGTGCACAATGGATAGAAGTGGATTCATCATGTGTTTAAAAGGAGAGAAAAAAACCTTGATTATCACATGATGACAGAGCCAAATGCCTTTAAGATCTGACGTTTGATTTTTATGGGACTACTTTCTAACAAATCACCCTTTATTTGGTGTTTTAATGGTCAATAAATCACTTTCTAAAGCTTTACAGATCAGTTATTAATCTAAATAACCTTTGTGGTATATAAAGTGTCTATCCTCCAGCAGAACAAGTGTCTTTTGAGCTCTGTAACATTGAGGGTATTTCCTGTCTTGCCAAGAATTGAGAAGATTGATACCACTCTCATGTTTGTACAGTCATTATGAAGCTACAGCCAGCTGTTATCTTAGCGTAGCATAAAAGACAGGAAACAGAGGGGAAAAGCTAGCCTTGCCCTCTCTGAAAGAAACATAATCCACCTAAAAGCACTTCTAAAGCTCATTAAGATATATCATTCATGTAATCAATATTTGAAATGTAAAAAATGTCAAGTTGTGGGTTTATGAGGATTATTCATTCGCCAGAGCAGTGACAAATTGTGTTTTTTTACACTCTGGTTTGTGTACAAACTAAACAAACTAGATCTGACAGCTGTTTGCTCCTGTTTCCAGTCTTTGTGCTAAGCTAATCTAACCAACAGTTGCTGACCGCATATTTACTGTGCAAACATGAGAGTGGTGTCAATCTCCTCAACTATCACTGACAACCTATTAACATGTGTAAGTGCAGACTTTATGAATTATTAGAGCAAGTGTTAATTAAAGGATTAATGACATTTATTACTGCATTAAATAGACTCTGCAACAATTGTGACAATCAATGAACTGATCAAGTTGTTTGTCTTGCAACAATACTTGATCGTGGCTACTCCTAATGTGAGCATTTGCTGCTTTTCTCTGTTTTATATCAATGTAAATTGAGTATCTTTGGTTTTTGGATCAAACTAGACATTTAAAAGAGGTCCTTTTGGTCTTTTTGTGAGATCTTGACCGGCTTGTTTACTTTTTTGGGGAAATTTTATGGACTAAACGGTTTACTGATTCGAATTATTGGAAAATTGCCCAACAGATTGGTTGAAAGTGAAATTTATAATTAGTTGCAGCCCTGATTGAGTGATTTATGAACCATTAATAAAATTATTAGTTGGACATTATAACCGTGAGGTCACAGATCGTAAAGTAGTATCGATAATCTTGCCCACACATTATAATAAGACATACTGCTGCTGTCGTACTTTTGATGTTGGTGATTGTGCATCAGGGCATTCAGACTATAAAGGCGTGGGAGAGTGAGTATCACCTATATCAATGAGGAGAGAAATAACGGCACTACACACAGATGATGTCTCAAAGTTAAAATGAATCACAGCCAATTCCAACACTACTCCCTCCCCACAGGATTTTGGACATTGAATAATCGAGTCGTGAAGAAATTCTCATATTAACCCACTTTGTAGTTCCTCGTGACTCTGGCTAAGTCAGCAGTTGCAGGACTACACGACTGCGTGGAAGGAGAAGCTCCCGAGCCGAGCAAACCAATTACACCCATGGCAAGGCCGTGGCACCGCACTGCATCGTCCCCACAGAGACGCTGCTGTCACATTGCATGGCATTACTGTGGCTCAGTGGACCCAGGACTGATGAGCCATGAGGCCTGGCATGTGTGAGGGCTACTTAGCCCACACACAGTGAAGGGAATTGTGTTACATACCATTAAGTGTTGATTCTCCATTATTAAAGAGGCAGTGTTGCTAAAACAAAGGCGGTCCTGGTCGACCTCAATTGTTGAACCATGTGACTCATATTTGATTGCAGTAAAGCTGCAGGGCTGGGCTGCTTTTTGCCCCATGACTCTCCCTTGGTGCTGGGGCAGCCTTTCAAGACTGTGAAGTATTTCAAAGCATTCCTTGAAAGCGGAAACACAGCCCATTGGCATCACATGCTAACATGCCTATGGACACAGACAAGGCACACTCACACTCTTCTCAGCGCTGACACATGACATGGGAAAGTTAAAAAAAAAATTGTGTTTCCCTCTAGTGCCTCTCAGAGAAGTTTATTTTGACAACCTTCGTGGTGAAAATACAGGATTAACCCTTTATTGGGTATCACTTTAGCATTGAAAAGCAGTATATAAACACTGAATAAATGTGGTTTTAAGCAGATATAAGTGAGTATTAATGTACAAGTTAGCCGTACTCCTTAGTTGTACTCCTTAACAGCTACAACTCCTCATCTCATTTGTGTAATAACGTAAAATATGTCTTCATAGGAGAAGTTATACTTGTTGTCACTAATGCAACACATTATTTCAACACTTAAAATGTACTTATATCTGCTTAGAATAACATATTTTTAAAACTACATTAAAGTGTGATATAAACCATTTATTATTTAGCACTTGCATGCTGCTTATGATTGCTAAATGTGGGGAGTTAGTGTTGCCAATGAGATAATATTGAGGACTATGTTGAGGAAGGATGATTAACACTGAAGAAATGCCATGCAGTAGCATTCTTGCATGTCTTGTTGCAACAGAGCAGCGAGCTCCGGAGACGGCGACAGAGCTGTCAGGGTGAAAGTGAGCAGAGTTGGCTGGCAAGCCCTGACTGGATGTTACACAGCCTTCAATAATTACAGGGAAGAGTATCAACCTAGTTGCACAATAGGCGAAGCATTAGCTAACTACTGTCTGTCAGCCTCAATAAACTTGAACTCTCTTCACAAAAAGATGCGCGCGCTCGATGGTCAAGAGAGCTGAAAGTGGCCTCAACGGGCACGCTTTGTTAGTTAAAGATGCGACAGAGCAGCTTTGTTTCTGTTTGTCAGAGCTAGTGAAGAGCTGCTGAAATGTAATTTACTGTTGATGGAAATTTCTATTTAAGCTTTATTCAACCTGAGAAGTGGATCAAGAACTGGTAACTAAAGCAACATCTGAAACAAGTTGTTATCTTTGAGCGTAATAATGTCACCGTGGCGCAAATACATTTTGATTATCTCAAAAGTCTGAATGATTGTAACATGTTTGGATATTTCAACACCACTATCTGATGCACAATATGATTTAATATAATGATGTAAAACTTGTTTGTGGGACACCCTTTATGAAAAGACTATGTTAAGTTGGGAAATATCTCATTGACTGGCTTATCCTTTCCATTTGGTTATAACACAGTTATAAATGGTTTTAATTATCAATGCTTTGCCTATACATGTTAAATAAAGAGTTTTGATCATGAAGTCTTTAGTTACAAATGTTGATAATTCATTATTAAAGACTTTTAATCATTAAATCTATAGCTGAAAGTGGTTTAACGATCTCACCAGTCAAAGGGACTTAAAAATAAATCCTTGTAACTGAAAAGTTAATGATTAATAACAAGTTATAAAGATGTAGTATTCAATAATAAAGCCAAAGTTACAATAGGACTGCCCGCTCTCAGTCGATTAGTCCACTGATTGGCCGTTTTGGTCTTCGCCAACTATGATATCTTTAGTTGTTATGTCGTTTTTTTATGTTTTTTCATGCTGAATGACTTATTTCCAAGAAACCTATGAGCACATCTTTTGTAAACACAAGATTTAAAGTGGTGCTTTTGTGTGATTCTTTATGGAGAAACTCAGTTTTACAGATCAGTTTTTACAGAGTGTTTCTTTGGTCGAGGACCGCCCTAAGCCAAAAGTTATAACTCCTTCATGAAGCGTGCCTTCTTATCTAAAATGTCACTTTTTAACTTATTGCAGGTTTTTGCAGACATTGAAGCTGTACAGATCTCACAGATGTTGCACCAGTTGTTACATCTACATGCAGGTCAGAGAGTTAAGAATCACATTCACATCTGCACTGACATCACAAACAAACACTAGAAAAGAGTTACTCAACGAAAAAACTTTCGTAAGTTTGGAAAATTTTGTTACATTCAGTCATTCTGTGGGAGTATGAAAAGAGCATAAACTGGAGGACAAAGACGGAGGCGGGCAAGATGAGGCAGACAAAGCGCCGGGCCAAACTTATTGATCAGCAGTGAACACTGTTCCTCCCTTGCTCTCTTTGTTCATCTGAGTGTCTGCTTTTCAACCAGATGCAATTTGCTGCTGTCTAGTGAGCAAGAGGAGATATCCTGACGACTTTAGAAGCACGACACAGCGGTTCATGTACTCAGAGCATTCATTCACGTCCCCACCTTTCTCCTGTTAACAAGCAGACTGTTATTCTGATATTTATGGATTAAATTAGATATTTATCTGTCCTGATTTAATGTCGGTTACAAAAGTATTTTTTGCTTAAGAGTTTCTCTCAGGGTACCATCAAGTGAATCATTCATCAAGTGAAACTGAAGACATTTTAAGATCTTTTTTAGCGCTGGTTACGGTTTAATAATTGTTATTGAAATAAGTGCAGACCAGTCAGATTGAGTTAATTACTAACTAGAAACACAGCACTTTTAAGAGCTGCAAAACTGACTTTGACAATATTAAAATGCTATATTGAAGAATATTTAAGAGATTAAACTTCTCAAAAGGGTTTCTCAAAGAAAAATAAAGCAAACCACCGTTCGTTTCTGTTTTGTCTCCCTCTCTTTACCTTTCCAAACGCATCACTGAAGTCCTGATATGATTCATGCAAAGGAGCTGCTCCTCCATATTATCTAGATATGACAACCTCAGGATGGTTGCTCTGTGTGTAAATAAAGAATATCCACGTTCATTCAAAACATATGAATGAAATGCATTTTTTTTATTAATGTGTCGTGCCTGTCAATCAAGAAAAAATGAACTCATATGAGTCAGATCCAGTGTAATACATGAAGATCTTTCTGAAAACCAAAACAACTTTCACAATCAAATCTTCAGACCTTCAGTGTCTTTTCTCGAAAAACCTAAGATATTTAGTTTACAATCATATACAAAATAAATATCTGGAATTTTTGCGTGAAAAATGTAAACGAGACATAACATTGATGAATCTTTCTTCAAACTCCTATAAAGGGTTACTTTTAATAGATTTAATATTACAACACAAAAATATTCCTGCACTCTCACTGTCTAAGACGTCCATGATACAAGTTGATAATTTGCATTTAAAGTGTGGTAGTTGTTGTTGTTATTATTGGTTTCCTTTTAGTTTATGCTAGTTTGTGACTGTTTTTGGACAGTCCACCTAAAGATAAAACAAAGACTTTCTTTCTACAAGTCTTAACACAGACTTCAATGTTGAGGAGATTAGGAGGAGGTGAGGGGATGCTGGGAGGGAGGAGGGAGGGTCTATCAGACTGCTGACCTCGGAGTAAAAGGTCCCTCAGTGGCCCCCTGGCTGACACCAATGGAGGAATCCGTCTAATCCTGGACTAAGGGCAGACTCTCCAACACACACACACACACACACACACACACACACACACACACACACACACACACACACACACACACACACTCATCATCCTCAACCCAGCAACCCCATGCAGACTCAGCCACCCTGAGGGCAAAAGCACAGCCAGGATGGGGAGGCGGGGACCCTTAGCAGGACACCACAACAACATGAAATATATGAACACTAAGTCCCTTCACAGTATAGAGCCAATTAGTCAATACTGCAAAAGCACAAAATAATACTTTGCATCATTGTAAGCATCGTTTTTTTTGTTTTTTTTTGAAGCACGGATGATGAAGCAACAACAAAAGGCCATCTCCTTTGAGCAGAACAATGACAGCATGCTCCACCTGTCCAACAAAAGCACCTGCATGACTGATCCAAAACAAGGTGCTCATCGGTCATGTTTTCATGTTGACACAGTAGCTCATAACGGCATGAAATCATTCATTCAACGCAGGCGCTGTTTGCCAGGCCCCGACGTATGCACTGTGTCATAATCCTTGTGCAGCTAAAAATGAATGTTAAACCCTTCCGAGGTAAGGTGAGGACTGATGAGGACACACCTACACATCCTTTATTTACTGTCGCTCGACCGAAACCAGCCGAGGCTGCGGTGCGGTCTCCCGGTTTCGCCTGCACAGAGGTGGATCTCGCACCCAACAAACACACCGTAGCCTACCTCAGGAATTCTTGCAGACAGGTGTCACAGAACCGATGTCCGCAGGTAGACACTTGGACCGGCTCCCGCATCGCCTTGCTGCAGAGCGGACACTGGAACCGTCTCTTTGGCTTTTCCAGAAACTTGTAATCAAACCCGGGCATCGCTACAGGTTCCGTGGGGGTAAAAAAAAAAAAAAAAAAAAAATTAAAATTCCCCGGCCTTCAGCTGCAGGTTTAAAAAAAAAAAAAAAAAAAAGGTACAAATGTCCTCTTTGATCCCCTCTGTGAACTTCTTCTTCTTCTTCCTCCTCCTCCTCCTCCCCCCCCCCCCCCCCCAGCCCCCCTGAAAACGGGGCTATTTATCTGCACTGCTGTGTTTAAGCCGATGAGGGCTTCATAGCACGTCCCTTCCGCCACCGACCGATCGGGCTTTGGAGAGGCGAGTCCTCCCCGGTTTTTTCCTCCTGCAGCCTCGGCGACTGGTGGCAACAACAGAGCGACGCGGTGCCGTCCAGGAAACGCTGCGGAGATGGACACAGATCCGTCCTGGAAAAAACCTCTCTCTCTCTCTCTCTCTCTCTCTGTCTCTCTCCCTGCACGTTTTACTGCTCGGGGTTAATGCGTGGCCCTCGTCTCCTCCTCCTCCACCTCCTCCTCCTCAGTGGATGCAGAACTGACAGACTGAGCACAATGCATAGCCCCTCCGTCTGTTTAGGTGCACCGAGTCCCGCCTCCTCCTCCTCCTCCTCCTCCTCCTCCTCCTCATCCACGCAGGAGGAGTCAAGAAGCTGAAACGCTGCTCACACTATTTTATCCTAATTATCTCTCATTATGGAGCTTTAACTGGAGCTTTTGTGTGGCTGCTAATGAAACACAGTGTTTGTTTTCCATGCATTAATATGTATTAGGTATATTATTTGACAGATGCAAGCATATATGTGTATTTAGTGCACACATGCTGGCCACGGCTTAAGAGATATTAAATATGTAGTCGTAATGAGAAGGACATTTAGAGTAGGGCAAGGTTTTGTTGTTTGTATCAAAGACAATTAAATATTTAAGAAATGTCCAATTGATCTAATACAGGAGCCTACAGGACAGTCAGAGGTGACAGGTGCCCTCTAGTGGTAGAGCAGACACACAATGAATAATGTAATGTATCTCAGTGTGTTTTATGTTACAATGTTGCATTTATACATGATAACAAATAAAACCTCACATACTTTGTTACACAAAAAAACAAAACTGTGCATGCTTTTATGGCAGTAGAAATAAAGAGCACATCCACATTTTTAGCTTAATCTTTCACCTGCTGTATTGCCACTGGATTACATCATCATTACATCATCATACAATACAACACTGTTGAGGATCCATTTCCTCAGAAAACAATAAATAAGGATAATGATAACCTGCAAAAAAAACCTCAAATTATATTTGTACAATTATGTGATTTTGAATCAGGATCTTGATGAATACAGTTGGAGAAAAATAGATATTAATCTACATGATAAGTGTAATATATAATCAAATATAATTATAGTTACCCTAATCATACCAAGTGATAATAGCAGTATGAAAACTACATAATAAACCAGGTGATTAATGGGAGAACAATGGGGAGTGTGGAGGCAGAATAAAAGAAAAGGTAATCTGACTCTCACTGAGAGAACCAGCATTATACTGTAGGTTAGTTATTCATTTTAAGATGGTGATTAATATCTTGTATTATTTTAAAGTCAACATTTCCGGTCATGATAAGGAGATCTCGTTCTATGTTTCCGGACACCCCCAGGAAACATTACATTCTGTGAAATAGGTTGCATTTTTTAAACTGTTCAAAATGTCATTTCAGATATCCAGAAACCGGCAGACACCTGTGAGGATCATTCTTTCTTTTCGTGTGCCAATACAAGTTGTAACACTATAAAATGTAAATATAACAAAGTTATATTAACTTGTATATACTCAGTACATTTAATTACATGTAAGTACAATTGAGGTAGTTTACTTGTGTAATTCCATTTTAAGGTACTTTATTCTTTTACTCCACTACATTTCAGAGGCAAACATTGTACTTTTTACTTCACTACATTTATTTGGCATCTTAAATTTCTTTGTAGATTGAGATTATTAAAACAAATGTAAACAAATATCAACTAATACATTAAGATGCATTATGTTATGGATTAAGTATATAAGAAAAAATAGCCCTTCAATTACCAACTGCAACATCAGTGATGTACATATTAATGCATCACAAAATTATAAAAGGGTAATATAATATGTATTATTCTGAAATGTGCCATTCTGCACAATGAGTCATTTTACTTCTATATTTTGATACTAATACTTAAATACTTAAATACTTCCACTGCATTTACAGTTTACAGTCTAGGTCATCTTATGATTACAGTTTACATGATATGTGTACCATCGCTTTTTAAACATAATACAAATGTCAGTGAGTTACAACGCAGACACATACCTGTGTCTGAAATCACAAATGTATTGTATAGTGCACCTTATTTACTGTCTACCATTTCTGTGAGTGTCCAAAGTGTCAGAGTGTGAAATTTATGCTCTATAAATAGTGCCACAAACTCCTACAATGCAACAAAAACCATAGTGTCCAAGTATATGAACTTATGATCCTTACTGTTAAACCTTGTTCACATTTGTGGCATTGCCTATACTTTAGATTTTGTTTCGGTTTATTGATCTTTTTATAGTTTTTTTGTTATAGTTGCACTCTTTCTTACTTTGGACTGCAACTGCTGTACAACACTTTCCCTCAGGATATATAAAGTTCAATATTATTTTATTTAACACTACTGTCTGCTAAAATACCACAATACATATGGCTAATTTACATTAGTAAGCATATGTCAGTGATGGAGAAAATGTCGATATTAACATGTTGATAATAACTTTATAGTTAAACTATTAAGTGCCTATTATATAGGGAGTAGTGAACAAGAGAAAAAGGGAAAAAGGGAAAAAGGGAGTTGTTTCGGACAGAGTCATTAAGTCTTAAGAGGTTGATCAGTTGAACCATGAAAAACACATCGTTATCTGGTTTGAATGCTGCTGCTGAGTTACAAATGTATTGGAGGACTAATCCAATAAAGCACAATGTGAGAACTGACGATGCGATCAATATTATTGTGTTTTTTTCTTTGGACTGATGATGGTCAAGTGGTTTTCATTCTTCTCGTTTCTCTGCATTCTGTCATGTCCTTCACCAGTGGCTTAAGAGAACTCAAACCAGTTTGACTTTTTCTGGCCTTTATCATGCTAACGCTGCACGTGAGAGAGGACAATAGCTCGACACATGAAAGCTGACTAATGACTTCCTGTAATCCATCTTCAGTAACAGTGTTGCAACATTCTTTTAACTAACCTGGTGAGAGATACTCCTGTTGAAACACACAACGTTTGACCTTTTCTGTGCTTTGCTGCATGATATCAAACCGCAGAATGAAAGCAACATTCATTGTACTACTACTACTAGACAGAGAGAGGAAGACCAAGTGAGAAGTTGAGGGCGCAGCTGCGGCGTGAAAGGAAATCTTTCAACTGCAGCACAGACGGGCCGCTGGGAAGAGTTATATCCAGAGGAAGCTTCACCTTATGCCACTGCTGGGCTTCAGGGCGACCGCGTAGTGGGCGTGGGTTCGATTTTAGGACAAAATCATCTCGGAACAGGTTCCTCAAGCAAAGCTGAAACAGGAGGAATGGACAAGGGTGAAACATCAATAAGAGCTTAAACTAGTCATTTCAGTCATTTTTCAGCAATAATGTTAAAAAGGAGGAGGATTTGCTACTTCTCATCATCATATAAGATAGTTCACTGAATATCTTTTGGACTGATGGGGGAATAAAACAAAGAGTTGGCTCCGGAAAATTTTAATATTTCACCATTTTGTGACATTGCTAAAACAAACAATTATTCAATTGATTGAGAAAATATTCAACAGAATAATCAGCAATTAAAATAATTGTTAATTGCAGTCCTAAACGTCCACACATGATTTATCTTGTTGAACAGATTACTGTAGACTGATAAATCGATTAATTCCATTAATAGGCCGATAGTGGCCGACAATTAATTAAATATCGATACATTCTTGTCATGCTCTTTGACCTATATGAAACAGGATCCCCCCAGTTACATGTCTGTACTGGTAAACATGGTATCCATAACACTGTTAAAAGCTCACTTTGAGATTTCTGTTGCTATGATCATTTTTACTGTTTTTAAATTTTGGGTTGTTGTACTTTTTAAAAAGTAATACAATTTAAAGGGAGTGTTTTGAGGCCTTGGCAGGCAGAATTCCTGGTTCCAGTTTATTCTTATGTTTTTTTGTAGCTCACTTATGAGTTCTTGTATATGAAAGTTTAATTTTCTGGCTTTGAACTGTTGTGTTGAAGAGTTTTATTGTCCGATGACTAAATCATGTTGTAGATGCTTTTAGATGATTCATCAGTGACACCAGAATCTCACTAGAGACTTGTGTTAACTGTTACACTCCTATCACCTAGCCAGATTCCTTGTATGTGTAAGGTAGCTGGCAATAAACAAGTTTCTGATTCTGAGACAAGAGTCTGCTGTTCTCATAAACGACCTGACTGTGCAGCACGAAGACCTCACAGACAAACTGAAGTTTTGGACTTAAATCAGCTCCACCACCAAACTTTGATTTTGTTGGTTTGTTAATAAGCTTTAAATAAGAAACAGACTATAGAGGGGAATTAAGTAACATTGTAGTAGGAGAATCAAACAATTTAGTTGTTTTTTTTACTAAAGACATGACTTTCACTCCATTCATGATACAGTATGTGTTTAGTTCTATAACAAATCAAGGTGTTTGTAGGCTTCACTGCTTTTTGATCCTGTAATACTTAATCGAAAGTATATAATGTACATGACAAAATGCCGTAACCCAGTTCTAAAAAGATGTATTATTATTCTTATCAGTTTATGGACTGGTTCGATCAGTATCAAACCTTGCTAATGACCTCTATGAGTGTTAGTCCATGTTGATCTTCATGTCCTTGTCACATGATCCAGGTCAACCAAACATTTAAACAGCAGCCGTGTAGCCTGTAGCCAGCATCACCAACATCTCTGTTGCTTATTAAATTGTGATGCAGTTTAATCTTCTCTAAATCTGCAGCTATTTTCAATTTGGAGTGTAGAGGGACGATTTAATCCCACCTTCACTGTTTTTTCAGTTTTCATTAGAATCTGTGGTTTTGCAGAGAGGGACAGATTGCTGTTTTTTTGTTCCTCTCAGTAAGATGTCTCTGGCAATGTCATAATAATTTTAGTCTACAATCAAAAGCCGCAATCCAAAATGATACTGAATTACTACATTTGGCCTGCAGATAGAAAAGTTCTAATCAATTGTAGCAAGAAGGAACTATTTTTTAAATGTTTACAGAGCGACTGTGACTGGAAATGCTTTAAGATGTACGACTGCATGAAACAAAGCTGTCACGTCATCAGCCAGTGAGCTTTCAAACATACAAATGAGTCCTCTCATAATTCTTCATAAACATGCAACTCTATCGACACTTTCAAGAGAGGCTTGTCCCAACTTCAGCCTGTCTTTCATCTGGGGATTAGCACTCTCTCAGTTACATTTCACCACCATCCCAACATCTCACAGTGTTTGTTAACAAAGGCTAATAAGCGAAATATTACGTTTCACTGCCAGCAGAGTGTTGCCATGACAACAAGCCACCGATGTCACCGTGAATGGGTGGCTCTCGTCAAGCTGCACCGCTTTAGGTATCCCAGAATCCTCTTCTTTTCTTCCGAGGCGGCCTCGGGCCCCTTTCCCCAGGTGTACACCTCCCCATCTGTGGAGAGCAGGAGAAGAAGCTGGTCACTGTTTCTCACAGAAATCGTTAACTGACAGCTCTGTCTCTCCTGCAGCAGCAGCATAATGACTCTATCTGAAGGAAGCCAAAGCTGAACAAAGACTTCCCTCAACAAAGAAAACCTCCAGGCATGGCTGCCACTGCTGGCTTTCTCCCCGGGGAGCCAGTCACTGGCACAATATGGCATTTTACCTTTTAACCACCAAAACAGAGACTTACAGACACACAAACACACACACATCTGTTCTGTATCTGTTCACCCACGTGTTCAAAGAAGCAGAACAATGGTTTTGTATGTTAAGCCCATTGGCTTAAACCCTGTATTGTACTGCTTACCATTATTCCAAACCATACTATATGTTCGATGTAACCATTAAACTTTCAGTTCATTTCAGTTTGACATCAAAATAAACTTCCAGAGACTTGAAAGAGTTAAATAAAGCATCACAGTAAAAATGTAATCAACTGTTTTTTTAGTTCATGTTGCACCACTGTTGTGTGGTCACATGGTTGCTCACAGGGACTGAAGAAACTGGGTGACTCTCATTAAGTCCTCCTTTTTCCTCCAAAGCAACTAAACCACAGATATCTGAGCAATGTTATCTTAACTTCGTGCTGAGATGAACCCTGTTGTGTTTGCTTGTGCAACTCCTACTCTTGCATATCTCTAAAGGTAGTGATGGATTAACAATGAGAGTTTATCTTTTTTTTTTTTTTTAAATGCTTCTTTTGTGTACAAGTGCTTGTTGGAAACTTTACAATCTCAAGACAGCTGCAGAAAAGCAACTGTTTTAATGCAAAACCATTAAATTCCTTATCATTTTTTTAAAAACTGATTTGTCTTCAGGTATAATTACCAGACAACATGACCCTTCTATAAGACTAAGTTTCAGAAGTCTGGCTTTTTTGGTCACAACCAACTGAACGAGTTTGTAATAACTACCAGCATCATTAGCATCATCAGTGACAAGAAATCTTTTTCCTGTCTCCCCTGATTTTGGCCACACCATGCCAGTAAATTTCGACAGATCTTCCGGTTTTCCTGGCACTCCTGTTAACTTTGTAGCACCTGGTATGTAGGAACAAATGACACCTATATCAGTTATTAGTTCAAGAATTCTGGGGACCTCACGTATACCCCAGCCTTCAACCTATGGAGGTGTACAGGGCCTTTAAAAAACGAGCCAGTCAAAACATCAGTTATAGTAACTTCTACTCACCAGATCCGATAGCTAAGGAGAAAGCGTCTCCACAGGCAGCCATGGAGATGCCCTGCAGCCCGGGCACCGGGTAAGGAACACGGCTGCTACGACGGGAACTACATCCCATCTGACCATGCTGGTTGCTGCCGAAGGTAAAACACTGCCCCTTCTCTGGAACATGTGGGTGAAAGTGTTTCATTTATGAAAATCAATATCAGTATTAAGACTTAATACACTTTACAAATGTAAGTTTAGCTTTAGCACTATCGCTTTACTGTTGAACAGGTTGGAAGGGATCTTTTCAGCCAGCGTTTCACTCAATCTGGTGCTGCAGGAACCTAGAGAACTAGTGTGGCTATTGCTACATGAAACAGTGACCTACTGTTATTCCATATCATTATGGAGGCATCACTAAGAGATGCATCATTTGATCTGATTCAAAAATCTGATTTGATTGACAAATGATGGGAATATTTTACCTGTAACAGCAACAGAATGCGATGTCCCAATGTCAATGTGAACAATCGTCTCACTGTTGAGTGGGGCTGATTGGACAGGAGTGTAAGAAAGGACTTCTTCCACCTGACTCAAGGGATTTGGTTCCTCTCCAACTGTTATCTTATCCAGCCCAAGCTTGTTGAACCTGATCACAGCAAAACAAAAAAATCCAGGTACTTATAACACAGAGAGAGGAGTAGAGAAGACTGCATTTATTATATTCGTTTAACTCACTCCTATAATATACAATGTATGTTAATTACAAAACCCTCTCATAATTTTCTTCCTGTTTCCTCATCTGCTGCAGCTAACTGCTGAGTCCTAGGTATCTGAACAATGCTGTTCTACTGAGACCTGAAATGAATGCTGTTGTCTTTACTGTCCTACTCATACTCAACTTTACACATCTTGTCCAAGACCTCTGTGATAGACAGATTAACAATGACAGAAAAGTATTGTCATATGTTTCATTTTAAGAGAATGCTGTCTCACAGGTTTTGCACCAGGAAGGCATCTCTGATAATCATCTCACTTAATCCATCACCACCCCATTCAGACACACTGTTCACAAAGGGTTCACATGATCATTAGCTCATGTCATTTAGTCATTAGAACATACGGCCATAGTTTTGGGAGGTTAAATATAATTACCTGTTGCTTCCACATGCCACAATGCTGCACTGGGTGCTGATAATCATGGAGCAGTCGACGCCACACACCAGCCTCTGGGCCTCAAAGTCCCCAGGTAAACATACCTGCTGTGGAGAGTTGTGGCTGTCTTGGGTGCCTAGCCCGAGGCGACCTTCCACACAGAGGAACAGAAACAAGGACAAAGACCCAACAATCAAGCAGGGTGCTAAACATCTGCTGTCATATATCAATCACATACAAAACAAACACCAAAAGATGAATACTAAGATAAATTTGAAAACAACCGGTTTATTTACTACCATTGTCTCCTCTTCCCCAGGCAAATACTTCTCTTTCATTGGTCACAGCAAGTACGTGGGAAGCACCACATGACACCTGAACCAGCTCGTAGCCGAGAAGTGCCTCAACTATCTTGGGCTTGAGTAAAAAACAGAGCGAGAAAAAACAAAATGTCATCATTGTAATGTCAAAGTCAAAGATGTGTGGGAATGACGCATTGTGGTTGTCATTTCCTTTTTAAAGGTTAAAACGTCAAAATTAATTCTTATGGGACTTAATATGAGAAATAAATATATCCATCCAGTAGCCAGTTTATTAGGTACAACGCGCTAAAACCAACAGTGTACTGTTATACAACAGTCCTGCAATAAATCCTACCTTTATGACGGTTATAATGGAAAGTTAAGGAGGTGCTTGGATTCAACCTTATGATCATTTTGGAGGACAGAGTTTGTGGTGCTGTTCATCTATATTACATTATACTGAGATGTGTTTGTAATATTAAGGCAAATTTAATATATATTAGGTGAACATTTTTTTATAAACACAAGTAGAACTTATTGCAGGACTGTTGCAGCAGACTGCATTGTTTTTAGTCAGGTGTATCTACTGTAATAAACTTGCAACTGAGTTTACATTTAATATTAGTATTGTTTCCTTCGAATGGTGGACACGTACCTGTGTAACATCATTGAAGTTACCGTGTCCTAGACAGCCGTTGCTCCCGCTTCCAAACGTCATGATAATGCCTCTGTCTATAAATTGAAAATAAAAAGAAGGGATTAAAGACACTATTAGTTGATGACTGGAGGTGTATTCTTATGTAGACCAACACAATGCTTTTAATCCTCATCCAGAAACGCTAATCTGTGTCACTACAGTGAAAAGTGATGAAAGAGAGGCAACTGAGCTGAGAGGACGGGTCTTTAATCCTGTGTTATCGGCTCTGAAATACTGGATGGACTGACAGCAGCCTCCTAATGCACACTGACTAACAGAGCACCACAGTTTGAGCTCAAGAAAAACTGCAAACATGGAGAGGTTTATTTTCTAAACTGCTCCACGCTATCTGATCAAGTCTGAAAACAGAGCTGACTGTATCCACACTTTGATATGTACATTCAAACGCTGCCTCTGTGCTTTACATCCATGTGGTGCTATGCTTGAGAGCAGAATAGACATTGATTTCCTTTAAAGAAGCTGCATGCTAAACTGACATGGGTGTGATTTCTCTGATGGTTATAAAAAGCAGAACAGCCCACTAACCTGTCATGCAAGTGGTAAAAAGATCGCCACAGGACACAGACTTGATGGTGACTCCAGACTGACCCTCAAGAAAACGTGAGATGAATTGAGGCTGCATCTGCTCCACCACACCGGGCAGACTGGCCTCACCAGACCCCACTGATGGAGCCTGTGACAATAAATGATAATTAGTCTTAATGGGAGCAAAACAGTGAGAATTTAACTGTGACCTGAAACACATAAGCAACTAAAATGTCAAATGAAGAATCCACCCTCTGATTCAACATTGGGAACCATCAATATGTGCTGTTTAACGCCTTCCAGCAGTTATTCTATTATTGAGTACCAATATTCCAGAGCCAGGATCATTTCACTCTATAGAATCGAATCCATTCCAAAAACATGTTGTTCTCAGCAAATTGGTTATGGCTGTTTGCACTGACGCAACTGCTGGTGTATAATTTTCTGTCTTTGCCTCTTCAACACTGTATTTTCCCCCTCTAACGTGGCAGTTGAGTCTAAGAAGAAGATCTCTGAGGGGCTGAAGCCAAAACTAGATTTGTATCATTGATATTTTTGATGGCTGAAAAACAACTAAATGGAACTGAACTAGCAAGTTATAAAAATGCCAAACTGTATTTGGCAAGTTATCTGTGAGAAAAAGAAAAAAATGTAACCCAAGAGGGCAGAGTAGATGACAGCTTTTACTTAAAAATATGTTTTCTTTTATTTCGCATGACAGCATAGTAAACAAGTCAGAAAATGTTTTTCAAAAAATGTACGGGTTAACACAGACCTCCCATGTAATCAGACGGCCAGACTTAGTCACCCCCATCTTCTGAGTGCGGCCCAGAGACACTTGAAGCACCTCAGTGTTGAGCATTGGCAGGCGGAGAGGCGCTGAGATTCCACTTCCCCATGTGTACACCGTTGACAGCGGGAGGGAATGCACCTTCCCCGATCCTAAACCGAATGATCCATCTGTTTAAGCCCAAGAAATATAAATAAAGTTGTAATCAAAAAACAGTGATCTACCAGCTAGTTCTGTTTGTCAAATAACAGTGTTATGAGCCTGACCTCTGGACCTGTTGGTATGAACCCTTCCTCCTGGTCTACCGTGAGGACCAGTTTGCACAGTATACAGTGGTTTTTCAATCCTGGGACATAGAAGAAGAAAGAACTCATGCACAAAATGTAGGAAATCTTAATCTCAAATCATGTGCATCAAAATGTCTGTCTCGTCATTAGTCATGGCAGTACCTGCGCATTTTGACATTGCCTATATCCGTGTAGAGATTGAGCAGGGGCCTGATGCATACGGGAAGAGCCATTATTTCATTGAGTTGAGGCCGTTTGGAGGGATCCAGATTGAGCATGTTGAGGATGAGCTGTCGAAGTTCTGGGCTGTACCGGTCTGAAATCGGAGCAAATGTTCCGCTCATGATCTTCAGAACGAGGGCAGGTAGGTTCTGAAAGCAGAATTTAAGAGTGTTATACAGTGAATTCAAAAATACTTACCAGAAATATGTGAAATTCCCCAATCATCTAGGCAAAATCCCTGGCAAACGAGCGTGATTTTCAAATGTGATTTTCAAATTAGTACACCACTGTGGATTTGGCAATGAAAATATTTCAAAAGCTAACACAATCATAGTGCTATTTGAATCAATACATCCAAGTAAGCAGGGGATTTTTGTAAAGAAAATTATTTTCTTACAGCAGCCTCAAAGGCTCTCTTAAGACTCGCTAGCTCATAGAGCACACAGCCCAAAGCCCAGATGTCACTCTTCTGGTTATACGGCTTTCCCTCACACAGCTCTGGGGAGATGTAACATGGGGTACCGACCACCTGACGAGGGAAAAGAAAGAGGAATTGATTTGTGCTTTCACATGTGAGGAGGGATATGTTTGTTGCTTAAGTAATCACAGTTACAGACCAAAGGCAAATAAACACACCGTGTAGGCTTTGCTCTTGCTGACAAGGATTTTCGAGATGCCAAAGTCACCGATTTTGACGATCATCTGGTGCTTGTCAAGAAGAATATTCTGTGTCTTAAGGTCTCTGTGCAAGATAAGTTTGTTGTGTACGTGATACAGAGCAAGTAAGATCTGTACAAAGAAGTGAAGGATAGTGTCCTCGTCCAGCAGAGAGTTACAGCGCTTCTGTATGTAATCAGCCAAGGTTCCACCTGCATGAGGAAAACATTAAGAATAATAGAATAAAAAACAAGGATGACTTCTGTTCCTTAAAACCACAATAACTTCAAAATCGATCAAGTTATTGGGTTGAGTTAACAACAGTGAGATGATGATATCAAAACCAGTAAGCAATGGATTTAACATGCTTTAAGAATGCAACAGGTGTAAAAAATGTTATTGTCAACAAAAAAGGGAATTGTGACCCATAAAATAAACATGTTGTGTACATAAATAGTAATCACAGTCAACTACAACAATGTAAAGGATGACCCAATAAATTGAAGATTTACCTAGTGGGGCAATGATAACAACATAGAATGGTAATGACAAATACTATACTCAAAACAAAACAATGACACAGAAAACATTTAAAAAACAGTATTCAAAAAAAAACAATTGAGAGACATTTGTCCTTCACTTTCAAAAACAAACAAACTTGCTGTGGCGGATCCACCAGCAAATCAACAACCTCAAATATTTGCAATAATGAAAATTGTAATTGTAAATCCAGACCGTTAGGAGCCTTAACAGCAAAGTTTTGGTCTTTAACCTGAACACAAGAACTGAAGGAGCTTCATCAGGCTAATTACTGGCTCTGGGTGGTGCGGCACAAATTTTGGATTACTTCATCAAGAACTACCCTTTTTAACATAACACCTTTTAATATAACAGCAAAGTTACCTGATCACCTCAAAACACCACCGGGCAGACTGATACTAGATGGTGACATGAGGACAAGAAGGTAAGGAAGGGCTCCATACCTGAACCATTGGAAAAGTGAACCGTTTGACAATGAACATAAGTGGGGCGTGTAATAAGATATTACAGTAAGCTTACCTGGTGCATACTCCATAGCTATCATCAGGGCTTTGTCTTCCAGGAAGTTCTCATAGTACTCTATGATATTTGGATGGTTGAGCAGTTTCAGGACTTGACACTCGTTCTGGGCCGCCAGACGTTCGTCTCGTGACATCTGCTCCACTGGGATCTCCTTCAGGATCACAAATGTCCCGTCGTTTCGCCTGCGGCAGAGGTGAACGATCCTGACAGGGGAGGGGAATCAAAAAAACTTAGATTAATATTTAGTTCCATAACCAAAACAGTAGTGGTGGTGATGATGATGATGATGATGAGGAGGGTGTGTAGTCGTCATGCATACAAACGATCCTGCTGATTGTGTGTGTGTGTGTGTGTGTGTGTGTGTGTGTGTGTGTTATATGAGAGAGAGAACCTAATGTGAACAGGTGATTTGATCTCCTATTTTACTTTGTTAAGCATCTTGTATGATTTGAGGAAAAACTTATGTAAAGAAAGGTTGATGAGTGTGACAATGAATTGATGGGCCAAAAGTGTTTTTTACTTAAGTAAAAAATGCTTAAAATGTTCTTTAAATAACAACTTTATCTTTAACTTGTGAAGTGGAAGCACTAGTAATTCAGATGACTGCATTCAGTGTTCAGCTAGCCTAACTAGCTCAAATGTTAAAGACACAACTTACTAAACCTACCAAGCTTAACAAATAATCAACCCAGAGTGGATTTGTCTTTATGATTAATCACACAGCTCGCTTCAATATCCTTCAACAGAAGTTTTAATGTTAAACGTTCTGGTAACGTTGACTTTTCTAGAGATGTCTTCTTCCTCTTCTTCCTCTTCTTCCTCTTCTTCTTCTGAGGGCGGCGCAGATTTGTCTGACTCTGTTTTCCCATTTTAGGGATCTCTAGCTTTGTTACTTTACGCCTCACAAACACCGTTTTTTTTTACACGTACAGTCGTAATAACAAATGTGTGTCGCACAAACCAGCCACAATGTGTAACTAACTAAACTCAGAGTTTACCCGAAAGCTCCTCTTCCGACAACTTTGATTTTCTCATACTTTTCCATCGCTGCTCCCAAACGTTTCCGCCGTCTCCAGGCAACCCGTCCCAACTACTACAGGAAGCAGCGAGGGACACAATTAGGCAAAGGGAAAACTCTCCTGCAAAATACATGGCAAACTGAAAAAAAGGAGTCTAATAGAAGTCACAGTAGCCTACTGTTTGTGGCACATGTTTTCCCAAATGTTTTGAGTCACAGTGTCGAAGATTTTAGAGACACAGTAACAAAGTATTTTGTTTATAGAATTAATATAATATATATAATTAACAGTAAGGACAAGATATGTATATGAAGATATATACAGAGTGAAAATGTGAAGCAAATCAGTTGAGATTTTGTGATATGAACTGAAGAAAGACATTCACTTAAGACATTCATGAAATGTCAATATAAGTAGTAAAATTGTCCAAAATTCCACCTGGCCAATGTGGAGATGTGATCAACATCTGCTGTAAAACAAGATTTAAATATTTACCAAAAACAAGGTTTCCCTTTCTTTTTCGAACAAGACTTTCAGTGTTCAATCAAATAGTTCAATAAACACATCAAACATGCAAATGTTTGAACTTTTTAAGGAAGATGTAGCTTGTTCAATAAACAGACCAAACATGCAAATGTTTGAACCTTTTCAGGAAGCTGTAGCTTGTCCTTTACTGTGAAATTGGTGTATTCACCAGATCAGTTAAATCCAGTATGGACATAGTATAAACACAAATACACTATAGGTCAGATACTGTATGTAGCATGTCAGGACATCAGGAAATGTTAAGTTGTGCAGCCACAGCGAACACTGAACAAACCAAAGGTATCAACAAAGAATAACGGCAAGTAATCTGGCTTTATTTTGTTATGCAATCCAGTTTGACCTTCTAGATTTAGTTGTCATTATAAAGAAAAGATCACATCCAATCAACATAATCTCCTTTCTGAAAAGTGACTCAGTATTTTAGGTTGCAAAGTGCTATTCTTACAGTTCATTGTATGTCATTTTATTAGTTAGGACATGCCAGAAATGTATTCAGCACAGTGTTGTCGAGGAAACGACTAGAGCATGGACCTCAGATACTGTAGTCTGACATCCAGACGCCTGGTGATTATAAAGTGCCTTCCCCTTGTCAGAGATAAGCAGGAAGAGGGCTGCATGAGCACTGTTTCCCCTCTGCCATGGGGATAATACATGCTTTGTGCTGTAACAAAGCCTGCTCTGTTTGGTGCTGAAGTACATACCTCCACTATTATCATCAATTTGAAATTATAATATATCACCACAAACAGTCATCTTCATGTAATTAAACATTTTCTCTACAATTTGCAGTTTTCTAAATGAAGTAAGGTGGAGGTAAGATAAGCGAGTAGGTGGTTTCACAAACAATAGTTTGCTCGTTCTCAGGGGTATAATATCTCAACAAAGGAGCGCCTACAGGAGCCTTGCAGTATATGTGGCGCTCCTTAGACCAGCTCAGTGACATATTTGGCCTTGTGCTGCTGTCTTCTGTCAACTCTGTCTACATATGCAACAGTCAGTGACCAGGAATGCACTGTGTAGGATAGTGAAACTGATGCTAAACCTCAGGTATGAACTATTAATCTTTGGAGATTTCTCAAGACTTGACAGGAAGTTGTGGGTTAGGTTTGGTCCTCACATCGATGCTTTCACCTCACTCTCTCCTACGTTAACTAATCCTTTTCAGAGACATGATATTTCACAGAAGGAAAATAACAGGTGTAATTAATAAAATGAAGTAAATGTTAGTTATACTAGTAACTACTGTGCTTTTCCTACTGATACAAGTCTGTCTGTCTGTCTGTCTGTCTTTTCTCTTTCTCTCTCTCTCTCTAGCCAACATATATGTGTGTGTGTGTGTGTGTGTGTGTGTGTGTGTGTGTGTGTGTGTGTGTGTGTGTGTGTGTGTGTGTGTGTGTGTGTGTGTGTGTGTGTGTGTGTGTGTGTGTGTGTGTGTGTGTGTGTGTGTGGCACTTAATCACTTTTTTGCTATCTAACTTTTTTTTGCTGTTCCCTTGATGTTCCTTGTTTTTTTTCTTGTTTTACAATATTTGTTTTATAAAGCAGCTTGTAATTGTTGATTTTGATAAGTGCTTTAAACATTAAAGTAAGTATTATGATTATAACTACTATGTAGCTAGCAGATAGTGCTACAAAAATTAAGACCAATATAAAATATTTTTAAAATATTTGATTTATTTTGCTTTCGGGTTCTTCTGTACAATAACTAGTATTTTGGATGATTACAGTTCTCACTAGCACCTATAGCAGTTTAAACATTATAAATTGGGGGTTAGGGATACAGTATATGGAATAAATAAATGTATTTAATCAATGTCAATTAGTTTAATTTCTTTTTATAAATGACAATTAATCCTTACTGCTTTAGAACAAAACATAATCTCCCTCTTAACAAGACAAACCTACTTTTGTTTGGCTATTTACGATGCACTTGCTGGAAATTAATTAACCAGTAGATCTTCTCTCTTGCAGACTTACAGAGTCTCCACAGTATAGCCGTATCTCAACAGCCCTCAGGAGAAGTAAAAATCACCCGAGATCAATATAGTGCTGAGCCAGGCACAAAGATTCCTGTCTCAAACACATCAGATGATATAGGGAGACCTTCTGAACCGCTTGGTGTTTGCTGTGGCTTGGGTGCAAAACACACTCTGTCAGAAATCCTGAGCTGTTTCTTTGGAAACTTGATTCAGTGAGGTTCTGTGATAAAACTATGAGAGCAAAATACTCTCATTCTCTCACACTACAACAAAATAGCCACACTGAGGTAACCAGGAAACACAAGAAATGGTATTAAGTTACATTTCCCCCTCCAAATTCAATGTGTCTTGTTAAAGAGAAGCCTTTACTCAACTGATTTTGGCAAAATAATTATATGGTTCATGTTACAAATGTCACACTTGCACTAGACCAATAAATGTGTCCCTCTCTTATATTTCTCTCTCTCAGACATATTAATACACATGTGTAGCTGTGAAACTTTACTCTTTGGGAATAACTTAACGAAAGGAATTGCAGCCATATTAATAACAGGAAATGTTCTAGTACATCTCAACATCCTCACATCACAAACAGAGAGGTCAGTCTTCCTGGAGGTTATTTGGGGAGAGATGCCCCAAGTGGTTTGATGAAGAACTGGGAGTCACTGAGCTGAAAACAGTATCTGCCTGTATGAAATACTAGTTTTTCACATGAGCTTTTGCTTCCATCTAGTGGTGTTTTGTTATGTTGCAGCCTAAACTCTGTATGATGTGTTTCTTGATATAGGAGGCAAACTCATGTCCAACTAACACTATAGCTTATTTTAAACTAATATCTGGACCTATTTGCCTTTATTTGACAGTAGATGTTGAGAAGAGAGGGGAGAGGAAACAGGAAATAAGAGGAGGGAGGGGGTTGGGTGACATGTAACCAGAGGTGAAAGAAGTACTCCGATATTTTGCTTAAACTACACTGTAGAAATACTTGGTTACAAGTAAAAGTAAATACAAATATGTAAGTATTTAATGTAAAAGTACTCATTATGCAGAATGGCCCATTTCAGATCAATGTATATGATGTTACAAATAGTAATGCATTATGTGTAAGCATCACTAATGCAGCAGCTGGTAAAGGCGGGCTATTTTTTATATTTCTTATATTCTGACTATAGTTATCAAATCACGTTAGTGGGATAAAAAGTAATATATTGGATTTCAAAATGTATTAGTAATGGTTGAAGATGTGCAAAACTAAAGACTCTTCAACCCCAGACATAGATACACATTTTAAACGTAGCGAGTATAATGCAAATCAGATGTTATCAGCATTACTTAGTTAATTTGACTCAAAGTTCCAGTTATATAACTGTACAAAAAACATGCATACATAATGAATAAGAAGGAGCAAGACAGTAAAGCAGGAATACAAATATGCAACAAAAAAAAAGATAGGATTTAAGAAATAATCAGTTTGTTAATAAGCTGGGAAACTTTTAGCAGATAAAGAAAAGTAAACTCACCGTGGGTTTATATTTCACATAAACATCTGGGGTGCAGGTGGTAATGTGTAGAGGGACTCGCTTCCTTTTCCCCACTGGGCTGCAGAGGGGCCAGCTGAAGGGGGATGAGAAACACGCTGTGTTTATGGAAGGAGTTATGGCCAAGGAAGGAGGGCGTAAGTTACATAGGCTGCCTGTCTAACACACATGATTTACATTGTTATGCTACAAACATAAGAAAGATGTGTTTATATTCTCAATCCTATCTATGTTTACAGTACTCACCGCTGACATTGCCACCAATTTATTTAGAGAGAAATGTCATCCTGAATTTTGATAATCTAATGTGTAATGTGTTATTGAAGCCCCTATCGTTATGCTAGTACTCACTATGAACTTCCATAAAATATTATAAAGGTCTAAGTGACCTGTATTAAAACTGTTATGGAGTACACATGGTCAAGTGAGTAAGACATGATTATAATAAGGCAAAACAGATGAAAATAACTAAATGATGAATTTGATGATTGACAGTTCTGTATTTAATTAAAAATCCTACCAGCAGCATTTTGGATTGGCTTAGAGCATGCTTTGTCAGAATAAAGAGATTTGTAGTAGTCCAGCAGAGATACTAGATCGGACTGTTTTAAGTTATCCCATTTAACAAAAAAGAAGATATAATCTAGCTATGATTTAGCCTACTATCCTGAAAACTTGCTTGTCAAACAAAAAAGATCAGAAAGTTGGCTTGATCGCTGTTTAACAGAGCAACCTTTTATGGTTAAAATGCAGTTGGATATCATCATTATAAACATGGGAATGTTTTAATGTTTGTAAAATATGAAGCCAGTTGCTGCATGCAGATGGAACATTTAAGAGGATCTAAAACTGGCCCTTGGGGTTCACCATGGGCCCTCGCCTCCCAACTTTTCATTTGCATGTCTGCTCCACTACATTTCAGAGAGTAAACATTTTGCTATTTACTTCACTAATTTATATTACAGCTCTAGCTACTAGTTACTTTGAGGTTCAGAACAATACAATAGTATGAAGTGAATATATTTATATAACGGTCTGAAAGGGGCAATTCTCCAAAATGAGCACTTCCTTTCTATCTTTATTTTGTTGTATAGTATGTGTATTTATTGTCTGTGTCTGTGTAGCTGTATAGTATGTGTATTTATTGTCTGTGTCTGTGTAGTTGTATAGTATGTGTATTTATTGTCTGTGTCTGTATAGTGTGTCTGTGTATAGTATGTGTATTTATTGTCTGTGTCTGTAGTTGTATAGTATGTGTATTTATTGTCTGTGTCTGTATTGTATAGTGTCTGTGTAGTTGTATAGTATGTGTATTTATTGTCTGTGTCTGTGTAGTTGTATAGTATGTGTATTTATTGTCTGTGTAGTTGTATAGTATGTGTATTTATTGTCTGTGTCTGTAGTTGTATAGTATGTGTATTTATTGTCTGTGTAGTTGTATAGTATGTGTATTTATTGTCTGTAGTTGTATAGTATAGTATGTATAGTATTTATTGTCTGTGTAGTTGTATTGTATATATGTGTATTTATTGTCTGTGTCTGTGTAGTTGAGCTGCTGCATGAATTTCCCCATGGGGATCAATAAAGGAATATAATAATAATAATTTTATTTTTATACTTCAGGACATTTTGCTTAAGAAGGGGCCTTTACACACAGTGCCCACCCAAATACATGCGCATATGGAAGGACGCGCTGGTAGCCATACATGTTACAACTATGCAGCTATTGAATACATATATATTGGTCTTTTTAGACTTTCTTACCTAAAATCAAATGTTCGGCAGCCCTGCTCAGTGGTGACTGGTGTAACGTGATCACAGTCTCTGTCCCTCCTTGTTTTTGTGGTTAAAGGGTGCAGCAGTACCGCCCACCTCGCTCCTCCTCCACCACCACTCCCACCCTTCATTCTGCACGGACAGAGAGCGGCAACACAGAACATAAACGCTGCGAGAAGACAAGACGTTTCGTTGGAATAAGCCGCTACCGTAATCTCCAGGACGGAATCGGGGCGCTTAAAACGTGAGAAGAAGAAGAAAAAGTCTACAGCATAAACGGACTGTATCCCCGCGGTAAGAAGACTAAGTGAAAACTTTATTAGAAACAGAAGATCATCTCTCGCAGCTGCAGCAGCGCCTCCTGTCCTGGAGAACACTCCCATCTCATACCGCGTAAATCTGTCCATCATTACGCACAGGAGACGTTTACAGGAGCGTGATAAAGCCAGTGGAGGGATAAAGACGCAGGGAGGAAGCTATACAAAGTTAAAAACAAGCGTCCAGAGACAAAGGGAGAGCCGGGTCCGAGGAGGACAGGATGGACGCCCTGGTTCCTGTGCTGAAGAGCCACCCGGGCAAGACGGTGCTGGTGTTCGCTCTGATGTTCAATGTGATCCACCGGTTGCTGCAGAGGCTGCCTGTGGCCAAAGCTGTGAAGCAGGATGACTTCAAATCCTGGAAGTGGAAGAACCTCTCTGTCTCAATGGTGCACTCCCTGCTGACTGGATCATGGGCCCTGACCTGGTAAGTTTCCACCAAATCATCTGTCTATTCACCCATCTATCCATCCATCCACACAGTGGGACGTTATTGTCTATTCACTGTGTGTGTGTGTGTGTGTGTGTGTGTGTGTGTGTGTGTGTGTGTGTGTGTGTGTGTGTGTGTAGCAGTGACAGTCTGTGGCAGCCAGGAGAAGAATGGCATGTTCAGACAGGGTGAGGGACTGGGGAGAGAATGGCATTTTGAAGTAGGGAGGGAAATACTACTGTACAGTATGAGCCTCATAAAACTCTTATTGCTTTTTGATTATACTTGTGAATTTGTGGCGGACTTCATGTTTGTAAAGAAATACATCTTTTCAGGCACACACACACACACACACACACATACACACACGAACAAACGACAATGGTTTCCTTATAGACAGCCTCCTGATATATCAACTGGAAAAACCTGCTGGCTCAACGACTCTTATGAAAGCGTCATGAGAAACAATTTTTTGGGGTGGAGACTATGTTTGGGACCAAGCTCTGATTTCTTATCCTATTTGCACTCTCACTTAGGCTATTTATTTATATGTTTGTTTAATATCTGAATAAGCAGTGATTGAGAGACGTTAAATTCAAAAGTAGAGGTTTGTGCACTCAAAGTAGGGTCAAGGAAACATGTGAAACAGTACGCTGCTTTACATTTCATATATAGGTCATTTATTAACACAGTAATTCTGTCATCTGTGTTTATACAGGGAGGTGACACAGATAAAAACGTTGCTTTCTAAGGTGTGCCCCCATTTGCCAACAGCAGTGAGAAGTGACAAAGAGCACTGAAAAATCTGAGATGGAATTTGTAAAATTATGTTGTTTTTTTTAGATATATAGACACCAATAAAGGCTAGATAGTAATCGTTGTAAAATGAAAGGATAAAATATTAATAGCACTTTCTCTTCAACTACTGAGAGTAGGGATATTTATTAGTCCGGGGGTTTAAAAAGGCCTGAGCACCCGATATTAATGTCTCTGCTTAGTCCAGCTTTTCTCATCAGGAGTGAGCCCCTGTATGCCTATGTGACGTGAACACAGACCCATCTTTCAACAACATTCATCCCTCTCCAGTGTGCTGGTTTGGCCAGAGACGTTGAGCAACCTCCACTCTTACCACACTCCTTTCTCCTACCTGCTCGTCTGCGTCTCAACAGGTCAGTAAATGCATCGTGACACTTTTTCTTTAGGATAACAAATAAAACAACAGCAGTTAAGATTTGGAATCTAAATGAAAATGCTAGAATATAGAAATGTTTGGGAACTTCTCTTCAAATATTCAGTCTGAAGAGAAATTTCCTTGGTTGCAGTATTTAATGCAGGGCTGCAACAAAGAATGGTTTTCATGATTGATTGATCTGCTGATTATTTTCTATGTCTATAAATAGTTTTGACTACAAAAAGTCAGAGAAATGTCAAAATTGCTTAAGTTATATCATTCCACAGTGCAAGGTAGTGTTTCACATGAAAGTTTTTTGACAACAGTCCAAAACTCAAAGATGTATTACGTATGACAAAGAAGAAATGGTCATTTCTGCTTAAAAAAAATATTACAACAATTCTTACTACGACTTGTCGACAAACAGTTTTAGGTATAGTTTAATTGCTGGAGGGAAATGTTGGATAGGCATTGATTGACCCTTCTATCCTTGATTTGATGTTTGGGTTTATCTTGTGGGCATAACAGTGCCACCTTGTAGTTGCTGCTTTTCAGAGAAGCAACAAAAACATCCGCCCCCCTAACCTGATTCTCAGAACAGACGAATGGGCGTCTCTTCTAAATCACCGTGGACACCAAAGATAATCCACAGAGGACTCGATTGTCTGTTTGAGCTGTACAGTATGTGGTTATATCTTATGTGTTACCATGAAGACACAAATCTGTGGAGATCTGCGCTATCAACCGCAAACACTTATGAGCTCCACTGAGGCCGACCACACTAGATACTGGAGGTCATGTTGGTAAATAACAGAGTTTGGTTGTGTGTCTGCTGGCGTGTCAGTCATACAAAGGAACAAACAGAATCTTAGTAGTATATTAGTCACTTGAATACCTCAAGCTAAATGAGGCCTGCACCGTTTGATAACCATGGTTATGTTGTGAATTGTTTAGTTGGCATCTCCTAATAAAACTGACGAAGAGAAACATTAAACTCTGCTTTCAGATCAGCTCAACTAACTTCTTGGTTATTAGGTGACACAAGGGAAATCTTGCATTGTAATAACAGATATATTAATAAAAGTATGAATGCAGGTTTAACGCAAAATATGTTTTTGCAAGCCAAAAAGGCAGGTGAAAAAAACCAATCTGAGATAAAGTGTGGCAAAACATATGTCAGAAGTAAATTTATCAAATTAAACACGCAATGCTGTCAGGCGTTGATGACAAACACTGAGCTTCAGTAAGTTAAACAGTAAACAATTGTACTGTCATCTACATGGATCTGTTGTGTCGAACAGACCAAGGATGTAGGGAAAACATTTTCAGGAAAAGCTTAACTCCAAGATCAAATGAAACGCTAAATATAGATTTTATTCTCAACCTCATCTACCTCCTATCCACTTCCTCTCAGTGTCATTATCTCTGCCTTCTCAGGATACTTTGTGCAGGATGCGGGTGATATTATCCTGACAGGACATGCAAGACAATCATGGGAATTCTTACTCCATCATGTGCTGGTGAGACCACATGCCTGTTTTAAATATTAAATATTAAATATTTTCATCCTCTGAAATACTTTGGGTATAAAACATTTGCTTAAAGGCTTACAGATTTGTTGAATATGCTGTTAACTATTTGTACTTGGTATCATTTCATTTTGAATTAAAAATATTAATTGAACTATTTATTACAAATCTATCTAGCAGACTTGTCATTGTTATCTTATCTGCATCATGTATAGTGTATTTTTGTTCAGTATTCAGTTTTTGAACAATCCAGTTTCCTTATTACCCCTTTAAGTAACTTTAAGGCTGACAACATAAAGTCTGAGAAGATCATGTATAATTTGTTGTTTATCAACTTGTTCCATTAAAGCTATATGGTGTTAAATGCTTGTACCCATAACTTTTTTTGAATGGTGAGGCATTTTATATGGATTTTCCTAAAATTCAGCCTGACATATTTGGTCAACTTTGGCTTCATCACTAGAAGTCAAGTAGAAACTGAAATTTGTATTTTGTATTTTTATGACATTGGGGCTTAGGAGATTATATGAGCTGCATTGCTAGTACAAAAAGCTAAGAGTTAAATAAAGGCAAAAGCAAAGCAATTAAGGCATCAAACACGGGAGATTAGCTGTTAGCTGTAAAAAAGAAATTAAAAAAACTCACCTGTCTGTGTGTCTCCTCCTCAGGTGATCTCCTGTTTCCTGTACTCCCTCTTCACTGAGCTGTATGTAGCCGGCGCTGTAGTCGCTCTCTTTGTGGAGGTCAACAGTGTCACCCTGCACCTGAGGCTGTTGCTGAAGCTGGCGGGTTCTCAGTCCACCTCCATCTACCACATCAACAAACTCGTCAACATCTTCACCTACTTGACGTTTCGTCTGGGCACCCAGTTCTACCTCACCTGGTACATCGTCCACAACTACACCTGGCTGGACCACGGTTTATACTTTCTTGTCTCCATATTGATGATGAATATCATGATCATGATTTATTTCTACCGCCTACTACGTGCTGACTTCTTCTACTGGAGAAAGAGCGCTGCGGGGCAGAACGGGACACATAACCTCAACTCCAAAAAGTTTCCCTGTGATTAACTGGGGAAGGTTTGCGGACCTATGTTGTAGTTGTTTTTAGGGTGAGAGTTAATACATTTTGTCTTTTTTAAACTTTTTAAACCCCCCCCCAGTGATGTTTCCCTTGTTCTGTCTCACTGCCAAAGAGAATATTTTTGGGGAAAGGGTCCATAAATGTTGGAAAGTCGGAAATGTGGCTTCTCCCAGGTAAAAATACAATTCAACACAGCTTTAAATGAAGCCAAAATTCTGGGATAAACTTTTCATCTCTCAAACCCTTGAGATTTTACCATATTTACTTTTTATTTAAAATAGATTTTCAGTATCATAGGCTTATCGTTTAAATGAATAGGTTGACATTTTTCAGAACGTGCTTATTTGCATTCTTGACCAGATTTAGATGAGAAAGTTGATACCACGCTCGAGTCTGTGTAGAAATTATGAAGCTTCAGCCAGTGAGCTTAGCTTAGCACAAAGACCGGACACATGGGAAAACAGCTAGCCTGGTTCTGTCCAAATATATATATATATATATATATATATATATAAAAAAAACCATTATAGCCTACAAACTGTTGTTTTAGAGGTGTTTGCATGTTTTGTTGTCTTTGGACAGAGCCAGGTTAGCTATTCCCCTGTTTCCAGGCTCTATGCTAAGCTAACTGGCTTCTGGCTGTAGCCTTATATTTACAATTAGGCTACAGACATGAGAGTGGTATAGATGTTTTAATTTATCTCTCAGCAAAAATGTAAATGAATTGCCTATATTTCCCTGAATGTCAAACTATTACTCAAACATTGAATTTCAGTATCAGTGCCACCTGAAGGAATAGTTTGACATTTTGGAAAATAGCCTTATTAACTTCCTTGACTGACACCACTCAAACAATATCTGTAGACTAAACATGATGCTACAGCCAGCAGATGGTACGCTTAGCTTAACACAAAGACTGGAAAAGGGGGAAACAGCTAGCCTCATGACATACAAAGGTAAACAAACAACTAGTGAGATTTTGAGGTGAGATAGATCATTTGTTTTGCCTTTGGACAGAGTTATGCTGATTCCTTTTGTGAACAGCTAAGCTAGCCGACTAGCTGCCAGCCAGGATTTCCTGACTTCAGACTTTGCATTGTAGCAGCAACAGACTCACTCCCTGTCTCTATGATGCCATCTGTGGCTGAGGAGCTTCTGGGCTGTGACTGAACTGATACAGGACCAGCTGGTAACAAACAGGAATATAGGGCAACGTATGGTCCTCTAGCTGTTCTCATATAAAACCTGTTGTAATTTGACAGAAGTGGGCGTGAAGCAGGATCTTCCTGCCATCTAACAGTCTGATAATTGAGCTTATCAGGAGGTGGGCTTCATGAAAAACCCTTTACTATGAGTAGGCAGCAGAACAATCAATACTGATATTGATTTTCACCAGTAGTAAGACTAGATGTGGACTGACAGAAGATATCCCACAGTGTGTAACATATTGCCTTTTTCAGAATAGATCCCTTTTTTAAGATATTCTCTTCCTCTTCTTTCCTCTAAATGGACATAAAGCACTTTGTACATAATGTCCTTGAATATGCTATGCATTCCTTTGGTTTATTTCAAGTGGTTATACAAGTAAACACCAACAGTGGACTTTAAAGCAATACATCACCAACAAAATTATAAATTGTATATGGATTACTCACCCTACCTTGAATTCTTGAATAAAATGTTTTTCTCGCCTGCCTCTATGGCGAATTTAGAAATTCTCACACAATTTGTGCAGTATAATCCAAGTCTCTTTAATCCGGTAGTATGCTGACTCCCAAACACATGCATCTTCACTAGAAAATTACAGCACGCTAGTAAGGTTTTAGTGAAGATGCATGTGTTTGGGCAGTAGTAGGCATAGGTCTGGATAAATGAGACTTGGATTATAATGCACAAGTTGTGTAGTTAGATTTTGTAAAATGATGTTTTGATATTATTTTGCTGTTGTTAAACGCTGCCCCTATTAACTTAAATTCATCAAGACTTTTTTTTCCATTTTTGATTCTTTGTTCAAGGCATGCGAAAAAACGGAAATATCCTCATGAATTCAAGCTAACGCAGGGTGCGTAATTGATATACAAAATGGTCGGTTTGTGTGTGAAGTGCTGCTTTAAATGCTTATTTCCTTATCATCCCACAAATCACAAGTATTGACAGTGTCATTTAAAATCCCAATGAGCAGTGCATTTCATTTTCTATTTCAGCCAACAGTAGAGAGATGGACTAGTTTAGATGTGTCTGACCTGTGCAACAGTGCCTTTACCACAGTGCCTTTTCAAAAAAAGAATAGAGCATGGATTCCTTATGAATAGAAAGAAAATATATAGTGCAGACTGACATCTGTAACTCTGTGTTAAAGGTGGAACAAGTGGTGAGATTTTTGACTCCAACCTACAGTAAATTCTGTGACCAAATGTATCTTGTATTAACATTTTTTAAAAGCCCCTCTATTTTTGATGGTTGAGTGATACCATGAATTAAAGAAAAGTGTTTAAAATCACAGGAGTATTGATGTGTATTATTGTTATATATATTGATTTGATGTATTATTTCACTCTGTATAACATACATGTATTCAATCACATTCACACCTGAGAGGTAACTGGTGAAGCTACAGTCAGATACCCAATCATTAGATCCTTTACCAATACAATAATGTATAGTAACTCCATTACAAGTAAAAGTCCTGTATTCAAAATCCTACTTGAGTTAGAATACCAAAGTATGATCATCAAAATGTATTAAAAGTACTCACTGTGCAGACTGTTACTGATGTATTATAATAATTTACATTATTTGCGTTGTAATACTAATGCATCCATGTGCTTGTTGGAAGATGAGGTTTTCTTAAGTTTTTTTTTTTATCAATACCTAAAGTCATTAAATGCAATTAATTTCAGACACAGCTGTATGAACAGAGATGGAGCTACTTTTAGCTGCTTTATATAGATTAAGATAGTTTAGTCCTGTGGTTCTCAACCTAGAGGTCCGTCCCTCTAAAGGGTCACATGAGAAATCTGAGGGGTTCATGAGATAATTAATAAGAGAAAAATAAGTTAAGAGGGGAAACAACTCCTAAACTAAACACTGATTTTTAGTCGAGAGAAGAGTATAGTCATAAGCCCAAAAGGTTGGAAACTGCTGGTTTAAAGAATAGAAATAGCAATTTGATTCAAGTGGGCAACAAAATTTAGTTTTCTTTCTGTGTAAACATTTTTTAAAGTTCAGCAACTTTAACAAAAATGAAACACGGTTGAGGGAGGATGAAGAAGAAATTTCAGACTAAAAAGATTAACTTTGAAGGACACCCACTTGATTGGACTGACCCAGGATAACAAAGCTTTATGTATTTTTTACTTTCAGGAGTAGGAATGTACTTTGTTCACCATCTCTTACAACAAAGTCCGGTAAGAAAGGATCTCTTGAAGGCCAGGAAAAACAATTACAGCGACAACAATCTCTCTCACCGTACACACACACTCAGTGGCTGCTTTATAATGAATACCTGTACAATTTAATGCAGCTGCTCCTGCTATTAGGTCTACCTTTATTATGTATATAATGCTCAGTTTTTGTTCACACTAGACAATAGAAAACAATTAGTAACACCTCTAAATCTAATGTATTCGAGCACAACAACACCTTTAACTATTACTTCAATAACAAACATAAACTTACATTTACACATTAAAAAAATTGTACTTAAGTACAGTGCTCATACAGGTTGGAGAGTAAATAGCATTACATGTTAAGCATGTAAAACCTGGTCTAAATGCACATTTCCCCCCCCCACATAGTAAATAATTATATTATTAGCATAATTTAGATATCTTACTACAGAAACTAATATAATTATACTTGTAATAAAAGTGTTGTATATATTTCACATTTTAACAATGTATTGTAAATCTCGAGGACAGCATACCATGGAGCCCTATCATGGAATACAAACTTGTAGCCCAGCTACTGACTGATTCTTTGTCCTCGTATTTACACAAAACGAGACTCAAAAGTGCTAGATTTTGTATTGAATTATCTTGATTTTGTCTACAACCCTTTTCTGGCACTATTCTTGGCATTTTCTTTTAGATGATGATTTTTAGACAAGCCTAAAGTTGGTTTCTATCTAACCTGCACATTTATTTTATTTCAATTTACTTTTCTCCGTCTGACATTTCCTTTTATAAAACATATGCAAATTACATATACAAATACACATTTTGTTAAAAGACTTGTAATGAGTATTCAAATGTAATAATTTGATCAGACAGACAGATGTGCTGTGTTCGTCAGTGGGGGAAAGCCTTAGAGCTCCCTCTATTGTCGACATATTTAATTGACGGGCAGGAAACGGCCGATTTCTCAGCAACAGTATTACATGTGTTATTACATTATGATGTAAAAATGGTAGTAATAGATACATTTGGATGGCCATACTTAAATAATGAATAAGCTTGATCAAATCGAAAAGAAACAATAAAAGGTCAACGAGATAAATAGATAAATAGAAAAATATGTTTTTCCTTTCCTAATTTCCGATTATTCCTCATTTCCTCCAGCAGGGGACCGAGCAGAGGAAATCTGTGAGGGAAGAAAAAAAGGAATCCAGGGATCTGAGTCAGCAGCAGTCTGCTTCTCCTCCTCAACTTCCGTGGATCGATTTCACCTCCGATCACCATACACTCAACTTTAACCTTCATCAGTGTGAATATGCATGAGTCTACATCACAATAGGAAGCGATCTGTGCGAGGTAGAAGACCAAGCCGAAACACAGAGGAGAGAAGAGTCTGTCTCGATGAGGTAACGTTAACTTTTTTTTTTTTTTTTACAGCTAAACACGCTGTATTTCAAAAGTTTAATTTATTCATGTGTGTGTAACTTTAACTTAATGTTATATCTTTCTTAACGTGTAACTTTACATCGTTAGTAGAATACTTTTGTGTTTGGATGTAAAAGAGAGTTTTAAAGTTTCAGTTTTGTGGTGGACCAAACCAAACTCTTTTTCTTCTTCTTTACCAGAAGCTTTGATGAGCAAGAGGATTAAAAAGGATCTGCACAGTAAGTGGATCAACACTGATTACAGTTGTCTGGCTGGACATGTGGTCGTTTTGCTAAACAGTGGATAACAGTATATTTGCTCTCACTACAGTTTATTATTTGAATGTCCGGCTCTCTATTTATTTCCAGTAAGCTCCAGTCTTTGTGGGGTATCAGTCAGGAGGTAGATGTGTGTGTGTGTGGGGGGGGGTATGGTCTATGTTCTGGTTGCCTGGGAAAGTTAAACAAATATGTAGATTGCAGGAAGAGATCATGAGCTATCCCAAATGTAATATGAACTAACACAAAGCTAGTGAGACTTTTTCTTCGTGCTTTTTGAAACTAACATTTTAATTAGAATATATTGTCCCACAGGAAGATTTTTTTTTTGCAGCATGGCCATATAAAAAAAAACCAACAATATACACAGTAATAACACTAATGGAAAACAATTGAGAGTAGAGCTGCATCTAATCAGTATTTTCATTCTGTTTTTCTAATTGATTTCTGTGAAATGTTTGCAGTATCGAACGTGATGTTTTCAAATTCAATAGATAGATATTCAGCTTTCCTATCAAAGAAGACTCAGAAAACCCGTTATTATTCCCATTTAAAATGCCGAACCAGTGGATTTTCTTCTTTTGGGGGGGTTGAAAGAGGGACTGAAACAATCAATTATTAAAGTAGTTTCAGATAAATTTTCTCCTGATCGATTAATCCAAATTGTTTCAGGTTAAGAAGTAATATTTTAAATATATTGTAGTGATAAAGTTAATGGTTACTCTTTCTTTAATCATTCTGTTTTAGTGCAACATAGACAGAAAGATGCTGCACAGGATACTCACAGCTATAAAGTGTCAGAAAAGAGTAAAAAAAACACCATTCTGATCCCGTTTCCCAGGGTGATGCATTAAAATGTCTTTTTTTCATAAATGTCGTATTAATTAAACGATTAGTCAACCTACAAGGGGCAGCAAATCCTCCTATTTGAAAGCACATTAGTTTGTTTTTGTTTCCTTACAAACTTCATGTTACATGTTGTAAGTTTTACTTCCAGTAGCAAGAGTAAATGCTGGCACCAGGTCTGATGTATGGGTCTAAAAATCAATCACTGCAGTTTAGATTTAATGAAGAAGCAGATTTAACATGTTAAAATGTCTTTCTTTTTCTGTCCAGCTCAACACGTGTCCCTCTACTAAACATTTCTGCAAAGCCTCATGTCGCTCCGAGTTTCAGGCATGAGTGTTCTTCCTCCTGTCCGAAAGGACCGTATCATTGCTCAGCTCCCTAAGGTAAAGTCATGTGCTATTATGATCCCCTTCAGTTGTCCACTATCCCCCTAAAACAGACTCACAACTCCTCTTCCTCTCTTGTAGTATTTCACGAAGGAGGCAGCCTTCCATACGAAGGGGGATTTCAACAATAAAGTGAAGACGGCCTGTCAGGAGCAGCGTACCGGCACTGTGGGGTGAGTGCAGCAACTAGCAGCCTGATGTTGCTGGATGTGATGTTTTTGTGGAAATTATTAATTTGTTACTTATTCTTCTATTCTTTTCAGCAGATTTAAAATTTCTAAGGTCATTGTTGTGGGTGACCTGGCTGTGGGGAAAACCTGTCTGATTAATAGGTAAGCTCAAACACTGTCACTGTTGCAGCTCTGGAAATAAATAACTCAAACAAAACATTACTCCGAGGACACGTACCTCCTTCACAGTGGCAAAATCTACTAAATTTGTTATTTTATTATCAAAAGTGTAGAAATAAACCTGTATTAAAATATAAAATGTAATAGACGGTGGTGTACTTAGGTACAGTTTTGAGTATTTATTTAATATGCTTATTATATTTAAGTAATTTAGATTTCTACACCACTACATTTTCAGACATTCTCAACTATTGTACTTCTTACTTCACTTCATGTATCTGGCAGCTGGAGTTACTAGTTGCTTTACAGATTATGTTTAACAAAACATATGATCAATTGATAAAATATGATTCTGTGCTATGGACATAACTATCCAACAGTATATAAAGTAGGTTAAAATGTGTCCCACCTCCACCAGCGGTAACATTTAAATGCTGTTTAATTGTTAAAGCTTAAGTAATATTATTTCAATAATATGATAGATGTAATAATAGAACTCTGAAAAACCCAACAAGTACTTAAACTTAAGGCATGTTGTGTTGAGGTCCTAGATTGCGTCCAACTAAATACCCCTCCTTTTCCAAGCGTGTTCGGTGGCCTTCAGGTAACATAAAAGGCTAACGCTAAAGCTGGTGTTTGGTTTGTCCCTTCTGGGCTACTGTAGAAACATGGTGTTTCAACATGGCGGACTCTTTGAAAAGGACCCTCTCCCTATGTAGATACAAACGGCTCAATCTAAGCTAACAAGCTTTTTATGTTTTCAGATTTTGCAAAGATGCTTTTGATAAAAACTACAAGGCAACGATCGGTGTTGACTTTGAGATGGAGCGCTTTGAAGTGCTGGGCGTTCCTTTCAGTCTTCAGCTGTGAGTCTAATTTCTTCATTACTAATAATAAAACAAAAAAAAGTAAACTGAGTCCGTCTGATTTTACATAAATATCTGTCCCTATTTCACAGATGGGACACTGCAGGCCAAGAAAGGTTCAAGTGCATTGCTTCTACGTACTACAGAGGAGCCCAGGGTGAGATATTTCTTTGTTTTAGGGCAGCATCCTCATTAGAAAATGTATTAAAGACCCAATTCTTTCCATGAACACAATGTCAGTTGGGAAAAGGAAGCTGTGTGTACATAACATTACTGGAATTTTTCTGTTAAATCGGTCAATTAATTTAATATTTTCCTCTTCTTTCAGTTGTGATTATTGCGTTTGATGTAAATGACATTGCCTCTTTGGGCCATGTGAGGTAAGCTGATTCATGATGAGCAGATTGTTGGGCAGTTTTCTTGCTCCAGCTGGGAGACTTGATCTTGTCTTGTTCTGTCTGCAGACAGTGGCTGGAAGACGCCCTGAAAGAGAACGACCCCACCGCTGTCCAGCTGTTCCTTGTTGGCACAAAGAAAGACCTGAGCGTACGTATGGTTACTGTTTGAAGTGGACATACATGTGAACATTTCTGTGTCTTTTACTGGAGTCAACTGTGAATGGTTTGAACCACAACTCAAAGCCTCTGTGTCCCGACTCAAAGCTCAGCAATGTATTTGCCTCGTCCTTCACTTTACTAGACTCCAAAGCTTTTCTGATAGAGGCTGAAACGATGGACATGCAGACATTTCTAAAACATTACTAACGTTATTCAAGCAGTGGTCTTCTATTTTAAGAAGTTTTTAATTTTAACTATTTGAAATGTGTATCTTATTTTACTCTACTGTGAATTTTGGAGGATATTTGGTATTTTGTTTTATTCTGTTTGGACAATGCTGTGGCTTTTATAACAAATTAGATTACTGGATTATGTAATTTAACTCTTTCTTATTTCAAGAGTACTTCCCTTTTACTTGAGTGATTTCTTTGCAGAAGAATCAATGTGACAGAGAACTGAATATATTGGGCCAAAACAAGCAATTTGCAACATATGTTTTATATTTATTCTACAATTTTATAGATTATACAATTGATCTATTAAGCAAGAAATTAGTGGTCAGATTAATTGTTAATATAAATAACTTGGATTTTCTCTGGTTTGTCCGTCAGTCTCCTGCACAGTATTCTCAGATCGAACAAGATGCCCTCAAAATTGCACAAGAGATCAGTGCAGAGTATTGGGCTGTTTCATCGCTGACAGGTGAGTGTTTGGATTGAATACTGTAAAATGACCATTAACCCCACCATTGACTCAGAGCCACTTAAGATGCAGTCAGAAAAGGGGAAGGGGTATCTTTTTCCTTTTTGCAGAAGGGAGTGCAGTCTGTCTTTGTGGGGAAGCAGTGGAGGGTCTTACATTTTTGGATGCCCCAGATTTATGTTTAATTTAATTATCTTGTGAGACATACTCTCGAAAGATCAAATAGTCATGTAAAAACATGCCTTTAGTATTCAGCATTTATCTTCGTTTTTCAAAAACATTGAGGATATGGTGAGAGAAAAAAGTTAAATGGGAATACAGAATTTATTCAGTAGCTCTTAGTTTAATAACAAGACACACTGTATTTTATTGAATTGAATCGCTAATTCCACTCCTAATCAGTGATTTGAGCTGCAGAAAAACGATTGTTCCATTGACATTTTAATCTTTAAATCAGGAATGATGTGTGAAATTAGGGAGGTGGGTCCGGCACTTTTTTTCCTATGTAATGATGACGATCAGAGGTTAATATTAATAATCCTTGAGAGGGTCTTGCTTTTTAAGAAAGTTAAACATCCTCTCAAACCTTATCATTTACTAACAGTTCTTTACTGATTAATATTTCCTCAATGCTGTAGGGGAAAACGTCAAAGAGTTTTTCTTTCGAGTTGCATCGTTGGCATTCGAGACCAACGTTCTTGCTGAGTTGGAGAAAAGTGGGTCGAGGCAGATTGGGGGTGTCGTCAGTGAGTATCCAAACTAACTGCAATCATGAAAACCTTCACATTTGTCACATTGTTTTAACATCCTGCTATTAATTTGTTCCAGGAATAAACAGCACTTCAAACAATGCGTACGCTTCATCAAAGAAGAAGCAGCAGAACTGCTGTCAATAAGGATGGCAGCAGAAGTTTAAAGTCTAAGGTACAGACTGAAAATGAGGGAAAAGACTGGAGGGATTTCTGTGGTCAAGGCAGGAGGAGGGACCCTGGAGTTTTACTTCCTGACATGTTTGAGTTCAGTTTTTCCTGGCCTAGAAAGAGTTTTCCTCTGTGGGATGTGGATTCTTGTGGTGTTGCTCAGAGTTACAGAGTAACACAGCAATTACACACAAAATGACTGTTCTGTTACTGCAGAGATGCCAAAGAGAGACTGTGGATGTTTTTAAGATGGCGTATGTGTGGATCTCGCTGCTGTATTTTGTTTAACAATTACTTCACAACACCTTTTAAAGTCAGTTGTTTTAAATGTCAGTTTTTACTTGGTACTAAACCTCTTTTCATGGTAATGTTGATCAGACCGTCACCATCTTTCTGTTAAAAGTAAAAGATTATGCATTATGTGGTATTTGTTATAAAAAGTATGTTGGTACGTAGATGTTCATGCATGACTGGTGACAATAAGAAGCCTTACATGTAGGGACTTAGGACCCAGGGGGATATAAGCGAAACATGGCAACCTGAGGGGGAGTCTGTGTTGTTAGAGCAACTGAGGAGTAATGCTAATAAAGAGTTTCAGTTAAGAGCAGTTTGTTCTCATGTATATATATCATATATGTGTCTTTGAAAACACGTCACAGTCAATCTTAAGAAAAAAAACATTGATTTGAAGAAACACTGAAAAAGTAATTCGAATTTTGTGTAGCCGGAAGGTTTTTTTATGCTTAACTATCCTGTTTGTCATCTCACGACCCCTATGGATTTATCTTCTGACTGGTTTCAATCTCCCGGTTGGGAACCATTGTGTTAGATGCAGACTTTTGTTTTAATCAACAGTGTGTGCTTCAAAGGTACTGAATTTGGATGATCATTTTTTTATGTCAATAACTGAAATAGTGTGTTTTAATATTTTAAGCATTTATTTTCTTTAAAATTTCTCATGGTATGTTTTACATTTAATAAAAAATATATTAAAAAACATTTCAATGTGTTTTGAAAATAACATTTTTCAAAACTGTATTTTCATAAAAAATAAACATGTATATGCAGATAAACTTTCTTGACCATCTCAGTTATGGAAAATATCACTATTCCCCTTTTCTTTTTGACCAAAGTTGTAAGAAATCATCTTCTCTTTTTCAGTTGAAGCTTTTAAAGGAATCAAGATACTTCTGGTCAATTTGGCTCTGGAGCTCCTCGGGGATGCAGTGAGAGAATTTGTAATTTTCTTTAATCCACTGTCCTCCTTCAGTGTTCTCGATGGCCACGGCTGCTACACCTGCAGGAAAGTGTAAATACGTTTCAATTTTAAATGAGGATCTTTGAATTATGTTAGATTATAACCAGTGGTGGAAGAAGTTTTTTCAGATATTTTACTCAAGTAAAAGTAGCAATTGTTAATCTAACAACAATACTATATTTAATTTGTTTGAAATATTTTTGTATAAATAATTAAGTCCGATATTTCCCTTTGATGTTGGAGATGTAGTGGAGTAAAAGAATAAAGTAGCATAAAATGGAAATACTAGTAAACTACAAGTACAGCAAAATTGTATTTAAGTACAGTACTTGTGTAATTGTACTTTGATAATTCCCCCAGTGACTATAAGGTAACGATCTCGACTGACCTACAACAGTGGCTCCGAGCTTCTCCACCAGCTGGATCGCAGCCTTCATAGTGCCTCCAGTCTCTATCCATTGGTCCACTAACAGCAGCCTCATACCTGCAGAAAGGATCGACATGTAAACCACAAAGTCAAGTGTTTAGAGAAAATCATCCTAATTTTTTTTTTTTTTTTTTAAAGAGGACATGGCAAACACCATTATAAACAGAATTTAGATAAGGTAAACAAAAGTTAAAATGAATAGTAAACATAGTTATACTGTATCCAATGCAAAGCAAACAACAACACAAGTAATACATTGTTATATAAAACAATCCGGTAAATACGTGCATATGTTGAAATGTAAAATTGCACCAAAAGGATTAAGTAAATAATCCAAATTAAATCTAACATTAACATTGTTCTCTCTGTTTATGATTTATTCCTCCACCAAAGGACTAGCCTGAACTATAAAATCAAATTAAATAAAAATAATAATAAGAAAAATAATATTTAAATAAATAGACCAATAAATCTCCAATAACAGTTTTCCAAATTGTAGGAAACAATTGTTACATTTATGGAGATAATCTTTGACAGGTTAAAAATCAATAAAAGAGATTGAACCTCATAATATCTGATATGTCAAAGAAACATCAACATTTTTAATATTCACATTAACACTAGAGGGTGCTGTGTCACAGGGGAAAAATGGACATAATGTTGAGTAGACCTGGGGTTAAAATCATTTGGGACATGCGTCGTTCAAGTTAAGGTTACTTTTACATGATTAGTTAATTAATTTAATAGCCATGATAGAATAAGTAACTATTTTCGTAATCAATTAAACATTTCTCAAAGAACAAGGCCAAATTTGTTTTTGGTGGTTGCAGCTTTGATACTTTTCTTTGTCATATATAATGATGAACTGAATATCTTTGGGTTTTAGACTTTTGATTGGATGACACTTTGGGCTGTGTATTATTATTATGGACATTGTTCCTTATTTTCTAATCAACAAAATAATCAACAAATTAATTAATGAATTATGAAAACTCTTGTTGCTTGATGGGATTTTTTATATACAAGAATGTTAAATCCAGGATCGAGGTCCTCTTCAAATCGTTGTGTTTAAATATTACTCATAATCAAAAATGTTACTGATAAATACAGCTTTGCATTGAAGCTTTTTCAGATTCTCACCATCCCTAAAACACTTAGAGTACACAGTTTTGGTGGCAGATGATGATCTAAGTAATCACTGAACCCATGTTGACTTTTTACATAGACATAATCCAATTACAAGACTGACTATTTACAAAATACACCAATAACATAGGTCTAAACTGACTGATATCCTTGTCAGCAAGTGTGGTCTTTTTTAAAATATATATTTTAAGATGTAGCTGTAACAACCCTTAGGTGTCCAAAGATCTCCTCAAAAGAAATTACTGATATGGTTTAAGGGTAAAAAAATAAGTATGATTAACCTGGTTTGAGCACATCCAGTCTTACTTCCATAGTCTTTTCTCTGCCTGTGTAGTCTGTGTAGTTTTGATTTTGGGTAGCGACACACAAGTGTCCTGCTTTTCGAATGGCCAGAAAACCTTTTCCGAGGGTGGTAGCAACAGACGCACCTGAAAAACATTTTTCAGAAACAGTTATCAACAATGACAGAATGATATCTCAGAAATAATCAACGTCTGTGGCTAACCAGCAATGAAAAGTATAATGCCATGTGCTATGAGTAGTCATAGTATCTAAATTTAGTAACTTGAGTCAGGGATTAGGTTTCCTGACCGATGTACTAGCAGAGTAACTTAAAATAAATGAGTGTGGTAGACCAAGTGTCTCTCGAGCTCTTAACCAACCATTTACTTTCCTTCTTAAAGTGAATTGGTGTGTTTTCATACCAAGAATGAACCCCATTGCATCTATCCCGGCAACCAAGTCAATAGTGTCACTGTGGAATGGACTGAGAAGGTCTTTGACACAGTCTGCAAGAGCCTGAATGGAGTGCAAAGACAGTAAATGCACAAAATGCAAAATGTGCACACACACAGCTTGCATATTATTCTTATAAATGAGTTTTATGCGGTGTTCAATGAGAAGGGAAACAGTATCAGTAACTAAAAAATCATCCCCCCCATCATACCTGGGAGTTACAGTAGAGTCTGGACGGGTCCAGCCAGGCAAACGATGGTCCTTTTGTGTTGGGTGCCATCAGAGAAAGGTACCATCCTTTATGTCTGTCTGCAGGAGCGGCCAACACGTCCATTTGACAAACAACACTTCGCTTCTGTGCTGTTAGAGGGAGAAACTGGGGTGAATGAAGTGGACTGTGAATGAGAAAGTGACCCGTCTCAGGTTCCAGTGGGAGGAATTGTGGGTGGGAGGGGGCTGTTTTATTCACTGTAAAGTTATAATGATTTGAAGACCAGTCTCAGACTTTTAAACTATTGTAGAAGAAAGTAGGTTTTATTTTAATCTGATATTGTGTTTGTTTATCCTCATTAAGTGCCTGCCTTGACAGTAATATCTGTGTTAAGACAACCTGTTAACATGTATTATTAGACTTACCTTATTAGACCTAGCACTGCAGGCCAACATGTAGCATTTGCATGGTGGAATTATCAAGATAGCTGACTAGCCTGCTTGCTAATTCAACCATGGTAAAATGCTACACTGGTGTCAGAAAATGAACCGTACAAGGTTGTCACTAATCTGGTGATAGTGATGTGCTTTCCTACCCTGTGTGTGGATGACGCATTAAGTTGTTAACTTTGACTCATTTACTCTAGATCTCTACGCTTCTTTACGTTAGTAACGTCCACTGCCGGTTCCAGTCGTCATTGCAAAACCTCACCTCAGTGAGTCCACGACTTGCCGTAGGTCAGTTTATTTTATACTGAAGTAAGGGCGCTACACTGTTCGCAAGATGCAGATACCACTTGACATGAAACATGAAACGCTTCACCACAATCATCGGTTTTCTTCTACAGCTTCAGCAAAGTAATGTTCACTGGAAATGGTGACCTAGATCATTGTAGTTTCTGAATATTGCTTTTATTCTGTAGTTGAATGAAATCAAACACTTTGGCATGCATTTGAAAATGACGTAAAGTATTTGGGGTTTGCAACAGTTAGAACGACCCTTTAACAGAGCAATGTTGTATTTCAAAATTGATTCGCTACAGTGAATCAATAAAATAAATGTATTTTTGTGATTTGACCTGAAGCTCTAAAATAATATTAAAATACTGTCATTTTTCTCATGGGATCTGTGCCAATCTTGGTCTGGTATTACATTAAGACACAGTTTCAGCTCATATTTTAAACTTTATGAGAATTGGTAATAAACATGATGTTGGACTGATTTCATGTTCCAAAGTTTGACACAGAAAATGACGTATTACTTTTAAATACAATTCTTTACAATAGGTTTTCACATCAGAGATTGGTATGCAGAATACTACCCTCCCAAATCCCAGATATTTGGATTTCGGTCAATACCATATAGTCTTAGGTGCCTACTGTGCAACATAAACAAATCCAACTCTGTAGTCACTTGATACCACTTGATATCAACACTAAACTGGACAAAGTCTGACCAATGATCCTCTAAAAATGTTCATTTTTTCTGTCATGCATGCTTCATGTGGTCTGAATACCAGAGGATTGATGTCAAAGTAAACTCAGCTTGCAATCCTGTTCACAGCTGGAACAACAAAACCTATTATTTTAAAGTACTTTTCAAAGTTCTCAGACTAGAAAGTTTATTGCCGCTCATCTGGAATTTCATCCCAGTATTGTGCAACAGAGTTCAAGCTGAGCTAAGGGGTGTTCACCTTTCTGCCAACAATGACTTTCCCACAGTTTTGTCTCATATGCATCATGATCCAACTGACCTTAAAGTAAACTGAATGCTTGTGTGCTTTATTTTAAACTTGTTTGAAACTCAATTGTTTGCAAGTTAACAATATTAAAAAAATGACTAAATCTGAGTAGATATTCACATATTAACATGACTGATGGTAGTGTGTGAGCTCATGCTCATGCATTTATCTCATAGAGAAATGCTTAATCCTGCAGTAACAATCGTTTTGGCCACCCGGGGGCAGCATAAACAAGCTGTAAACACAACACTGACAGAGACTATCATAACCTTTATGAGGAACTTTCATTTTGTGTTGATTTTAGTCCCTGTGGAAAGAAACGGTAAAGTAATAGGAGTTTTTGGTGAACTTGCATGATTTTTTTCTGATTTCACCAGAGTTAGACCAGTTGCCACCGATGACAAGCATTAAGAATAACTTTATAGAAATAGCCAATCTTATCGCTTATGCTTTACTTATGTAGGTCATATAGAGGCATTAGTATTAAATTGAGGCTGTTTCATAACCACTTAAAGCTTCGTCATTGTAACTTTAAGTTGATATGACAAACAGTATTTTATTTAGAGCCGGATGAGAACGGTGAGACTCAATCAAAACATGACACACAAAAAAGACAACCCCGGCAAAAAGGAGGGTTTTGAGATATCAAACTTTAGAGCAGCTTTAGAAAAAAAACATGCTAAACATATCACTGCTAATATTTTTGAAAGTATCTTTTTTGGTGATAATCCGACAGGGCCCATACCCGTTCTCCTCAATTTGCTGTTACACTGCTCAATCCCTTGTTTGAATGCGCTGTTTGTTTGCAGCAGTTTCACTGTATTGGCCTGCTGCTTCATGAGGGACCTCCTGGTAAAATAAATGTAAAAAATGTAATAATTAATACATTATTGCGGGGAATACAATTAGTTACAAGAAAAGAACAAGAAGAGGAAAAGGGGTACAAAGGCCGACAATTTTAAATGACAAAGACGTTTTTGAGGAATTGTGATGACCATAGTCCTGAAGACTTTCTAATTTGTCAGTCCTTTTGGTGTTCAATAGAACAGATTCATTTCATGCTTTAACTGGATGATATTGGGTTTTCTTTCAGACCATTTGCTTTAAAAGAAATACTAACTTCTGCCAACTACAAGTCAAAGACGCAACCTTGTCGCCAGAAATGAATGTTGGCATTGTTTGTTTCTGCAAACCGTGGATACGTTAAATTTGACGTTTCTGAACCAAAAATATATTTCATAAATCTTTTTCATATCAGCCGCGTATCACACCTGCAGAAATGCACGATACCACGTGGTCAGCGCTGTGAAAGGATAGTTAGGTTGAGACATCAGAGCTACTTGCATAAAGTTATCCCAACATACCGCCTCTGGAGCAAAGTAAAATGTAAGTAACTATCAGAACCAGCCATCTTAAATTGTGGAACAATGATCAGCAGCAACCAAGGAACTGTATGCAATGCATTAATGCAGAAGTATATCAATTTCTAAATAAGGCTACTCAGTACCACCAAAATATATATACTACTATATACAATAGAATATGTATCAATGTCTTTAAATGGCACTTTACATAGCAACAATGTTGATGAGGGAAATGCATTCTCTCTTAACTTTGCAAGAAACACTTTGCACCTGCATCCACATTATCAGTGCAGCACTGAGCTCACAGTAAAGTGTGAGTCAGATGCTGACTCATCAACTCATTCAAAGCAGCTTGTAAAACTTGTTTGAAAGGATTGTTTCCCAGGGGGAATAAATACAATACGTATTTTATCAAGTGTCACATTTCTCTTTCACTGGGAGCTGTTCTCCACATGAACTCCAAATTATCAGCAGGATTATCAGACTCATTTCTTTCTCTAAATCCCCCGCTGCAGTGACCAATCTAATTCACAAGAAACCTTTCTTGCCCCTCCCTCAAGATCTGGTCGAATGTTGCCTCTGGTGATTTTACATCATCTTTCTCCGCCTTCCAACAATCCGATTTCAGTGCCTTGAGTAGGCTGGATCTCCGCCTCTAGAGCTCTGTGTAAGTCCAGCCATGTGACAAAACACTGGGCTGATTAGAAACCCAACCTGACAAGAGGTTTTTCTTTTCTTTGGGAACAGCCACTTGTTCAGAGATGCAGAGGAATGTGCTGTGCATCATTTTCTGAACTCACAAGGGATTTTAGTGAGAATTTGTCAAAGATATTTCAAATGTAAACCACCATAGGTCAAACACAGATATACAAAACAAATCATGCATGAAACATGTTTCCTGAAAATACAAAGTGCAGCAACACTGCAGCTGCTGATACATAATAACTGAATGTATGAATACATGTTGCACAATGCTGCATGTACATTTTCAACCAATGCAACAAAAGAAGGAAACAAAATTTGAATATTTTTTACAATCTTATTTTTCAGACATTTATGACTACAACAAAATCCATAAGTCACAAATAAATCAAGTGTTATATAAAAATGGGGAAATCAGGAATAATACTAATTAAATGCTCTACACTGTAAAGAATTTTTCCATTAAATAATAGTAAAGTGCTGGCAGCAGAGACGCCAGCCACTTACTGTGATTCTACAGTACTCATACTGTGAAATTACTTAACAGCCTGTATTCTACTTTACATTACTGTAAAGTAGAATACAGTATATTTCTGTATTTTTTCAATCTTCAGTAAAATACTGGCAGCAGAGATGCCAGCAATATACTGTAATTCTACAGTAGTCATACTGTTGAACTGTTTCACAGTCTATTTCAGTAAAAATTAATGAACTATATTTCTGTGATTATTTGAGTTTACAGTAACATTCTGGTTAGGTTACTTTAAATTCTGTTTACTGTAGACAGGCCAAATTGATAATACAATAACTCAGTTTAGCAGATTAGAATATCTAAAATATCAACATAGACATATGTATTATAATGGAAATTATGCAACATAAGGATTAAACAACTTAGAAAGGATATAATTCAAACTCACTTTTATTAACAGGGCAGTGTCAACATAAATACTACTACTGTAAAAAACAAAAAAAAACTTAAAAAAAACACTTGGACGACACATCGAAACAAGCCAGAAAGATTTGGAGTAGCAAAATGAAAACTGTGAGGTAGGCTTAGTTTCCCTCTTGAAAAAGTCCTGTGAGGTAGGCTCCTGTTTTGCCTCTTAAAGGAGTCCTTTGAGCTCGGTGCATCAGCAAGAGTCGGGGTGGTTGTGGACAGTTCCAATTCCAAGAGGATTCTTCTGGGTCAGATAGAGATGACCATCACCTTGCTGGTCGGTGTTCTTCTCCATATATTAGTTCCAGCGTTGCCACTGTAAAACAGCAACAAACTAAAACATTTAACCAAATAAATCAATAATAACAATGCCAAATCAATGCTTATAAAGTTAATAATATCAAAGTCTCCTGTGGCTCAATGTGGCAACGTCAGTCTGCCAAAACAACACATGGAGTGAGAGATAGACTATTAGGAACACTTTGTAGTCTTAAATGGGTAGTTTCAGTTTTGTAACATAAGGTGATATTACTACTTTAATCCCCCCACCATTCCCACCTTCAAGTTTGCTTAGTGTATGTTTGTGGCATTGGAAACTATTAACAAGGGGCAAAAGGATATCAGCTAGCTAGCTAGCAACCACTGCTACAACTCTTAAGAACATTCTCACATGATAAACCGTTAGCATTTGATTGAAGATGGTGAATCTAAAATGCACGTAAATATAAATGTTTGAGCCGTTTAAATGTCAAACCTCATAAGTAACTTAAAAATCATAGACTGGCTAGCTATCATCAGTTTGATTTCAAACCTTATTTTTGGTAATGCATAAGATACTGAGAGATACTGTAAATTAACAGCAATTGGTTACAGTATACCTTTTTGACAATCTGTACATCAGACTGTTTCAGGGTTGTGTCAAGTCATTTCATGGTCAAAAATAACCCTATTTAATCATTATAGTTTGTACAATAAGAAACTAAAGGGTCACATAGCTCTCCTCTTGAATATTACTGAATCAGCCCAAAAAAATAAACTAAACATATTTTGCTTCAGATAAGAGAGATGTAACATGATTTAGGGTCTTTTATTTAATATGAATAATCTTAATGTTCACCCCATGATAGGGACAAATCAATCATAATTGGAGGTATTTGACTGAGAAGGAATTCTTTTTTTGACCAATCTGATAAATTATAAAAAAAAAGCAGTTTCCTTATGATTAAGCTAGTTTAGCAAATTATTATTATTTTTAATTATAAAATCCATAAACTGACAATAGATTTTAGTGATAAAAAAAGAAAGAAAAGCAACAAGAGGCAATTTGAAGTACTTATTCTGGACTAATTTGGCTGATAGAGAGTCAAATAGTCCCTACCATGATACCACACGGTCGGCTGATGCCTCCATTATTTTAAAGAGGTTTCTTTTCTGAGGGCCTTGTGGGCTGCTGAGGCCCTTCAGTCTGTGTGCTTTGCGTGCGACAGCGCCAACCTTTCTCCACATTCCACAATGAAAGAGTTTTGTCCCTACATTGTGATTTAGGTCATCACCAATTCAGTGCTTGTTTTGTGGCATTTGAAAGATGTCCAATCTCCTGGGTTGGCAAAATCACCCCATGCCTGTTACCATGGAAAGCGGGGGCAAGCTAGAACCTCCTCCATGTGTTCCCAAAGTAAATCTCCACCTTCTGGGGGGTTTAGCTGAGGGGGTTGGGAGGTAACTAGCGGTCATCTCTGTGCAGTGAAAGGTGCTTGGGGTTGATGCTCTGTGCACACCCACACATTAACCCCTCCATACTGCACGGTGTAATACAGTGGGGGTAAGACACTGGAGGGTGAGATCTACTCTCAGAGGGTATCAGACCTCTGCGGCTGGGTACATTACATTACAGTCATTTAGCAGACGTTTTACCAAAAACGACTTACATTACAGAACTACTAGTCACCAGTTCTGGTGTAGTAGTTCATTTAGAATGTCCCGTAACAGGGTGGACATTTGGCCTATGTTAGGTGTGAAGAATTTGGTCAAAATTTATAATATCCTGAGCTGGACCAATATATTTTTCTTATAATTTAACATGCGACTAAGATAAAATCATGTATTCAACATAGGTATTCAAGAGAACTACTAGTCACCAGAAGTCATAAGTGCATCTCCTTTCTTAAACAAGCATCTTAAAGCATAAACCAGAGCAAAAGTATAGTGCAGAGGCAGATTACTATGAAAACAATAATTGCAACAGACTAATACGAATATAATAAGTGCTACAAACTACTACGAATAGGATAAGTGCAGTAAATAAATACAAATTCAATAAGTGCAGCGAACTGATACGAATACAGTAAGTGCAACAACTAATATGAATGCAATAAGTGCTACGAGGATCTACTCTCAGAGGGGTATCAGACCTGGGTAATAGATAAAGAAACTCTACCCAGGCTGGGAATATAAAGAGGTTAACTCGGCTGACTCCTCCCAGCGTTTGCCGGTCCTCGTATTGATAATCACACCACTTGTGCTTCGCCTTAAAAGTGACCGAGCTGCTCGGGAGCGTCGTGAGGAGCTGTCTCCGTTACGCATGGTGCTGAAAGTGCCTCTCGCCGCATCATGTGGTCGGTCTTCTTTGTCTTTCTGTCTTATCTTGACAGGAACTTCGTCAAGGGTGACCTCCTGAGCCTCGCTCTGGACGCAGAGAGGGAGAGCAAAGAGATGTTCTCCATGATGCTCAATGGCACCTTTTGCGCCAAAATGTCAACCGTGAGGGAGAGCTTCCTCTACCAGGTGTCAGACGGAGCCGAGGCGGTGCGATCCGTCGTCAGCCCCGCAGGGAAGCTGGTGAACTGCTCCGTGGAAGCGAACCAGATGCAGGTGAAGTCGTTCATGCACGAGTGCAGGTTGGGACTGAAGGAGCACAGAGCCGGGAGGCAGCAGCTGGAGACGCGTTTTGCGAGCCTGGATGAAGCCAAGCTGATGTGCCGGGAGTTTAAGGAGAGGTCGGAGAGCAGAGGCGAGGTGGAAGGGGATGAGAGTGAGGACAAGGGTTTAAAAAGATCCAAGAGAGGCTTCACTTATCCTGGGACCCTGTGGTGTGGAGCTGGAAACATGGCTGATCATGATGGCCAGCTGGGTGGGTTGTGTGACAATATATATTCAAGCAAAGTCATTTTTATTATACCAGTGTGTGATAGTAATTTCTACCTCCCTGTTGCAGGAGAATTTGCAGACACTGACAGCTGCTGCCGTACCCATGACCACTGCCCTCACGTCATTCACGCCTTCTCCTCTAATTATGGCCACACTAATTTCAAGTGGCACTCAATCTGCCATTGTGACTGTGATAATGCGTGAGTAAAACATTATAAGTCTCACCATGTGAATCTCATGTACCCGATACAATTCCAATTCACTTTTAACTGGACCATTATTAAGCTTTTAGACATTGAGTTCAGCTGTTTAATCCTTCTGGCAAATGTCGTTTTCTGAAACTCATAAAAAAAAAAGAAAAAAATGTTTGCATTGAATTGTAATAATTATAAAGATGCACCGGGACTCATTAAAGACTATAACTTGTAAAAAAAAATGAAGTCAGCACATTCCAGCTGTCCAGTTTTTAAGTATTTGTTTTTCTTATTAGTTCACAATTTATTTCAATAGCGATGCAGTCATCAGGTCTCCATTCAAGTATACAGTTAAAAAGTAAGACTGTATCAGGAGGACCAAGCAATACATATGGACAATTATATCATAATGATATTGCAACTAACAACATTTTGGGATACATTTTAATTTAGTCTGGAACAGTTTAGTAGATTCTCTATTATATCCCAGGATAATCTGTAGGAGAGGAATCGTAGGAACAAGTCACACTCAGCTAACATGTCTACATCCTTCTGTGCAGTTACTCTGCTCCTATAGGTCAAACTGTGTTGCCATCTCCAGGAAGAGACAACTAGACAAGAGCCTGACTTTTTGTTCTCTCTTTAGGTTAAGAGGTTGCCTGAGGAAAGTCAACGACACATCTTCCAGGGTAGTTGGTCAGGCGTTCTTCAACGTCATCGGTGTGCCCTGCTTTGAGCTTGCATATGAGGATCAGTGTGCAGAGCGGCACTGGTACGGCATGTAAGTATCAGTGTACTCTGGTGTAACATAACGACTTAAAAGTAGATTTGCAACACACTGAGCTGTATTACTTGCTGATATCACTACAGTCAAACCTTCCCTTCATTTATTATCTTGTAGGTGTAAACGTTATGAGAAGTTTCCCATTGCTGTGCTGAAAGAGGCGGTCCCGTACGACTTTGGCGGTATCGACGTCATCGATGAGCTGACGGTGGCTCCTTCCAAGAAGGAAGAGTCCAAGAAAAGCGGAGAAGACGAGAAACCAGAGAGCACAACAGTGTCTACTATGTCAGGCCCTGAAGAGCCTTCTCTCAGAAACGTTGTCACAGCTGCCGAGGACTTCATCAAGGTCCTTGCTACCGTCTCCACCTCGCAAAGCTCCACCGCCGACTCCGATAAAGGCGAGACGCAAAGCTCAGAGAAGAAGAAGAGGAAGAAGAAAGGGAAGAAGAAGAAAACCAACAAAAAGCAAAAAGGAAAGGGGAAGGGAAAGGGGAGGAAGAGGAAGCAGAAAGCAGAGGAAGGGGCTGCAGTTTCGCCCTCTGGCAGCAAAGCAGAAGAAGTCAACGCTCTAAGTAACTTTATCGGGGAGTCACACAAGCAGGAGCAGTCAAGTAGAAACACAAACAGAGTCAAGGACGGTGAATATAAGCTCGAAGGAAAAGACGAGCCCTTTAATGAAGTCATGAAAGATGAACCAGCGATAGATAAGGAGACCGTTTCCATTACGTCAGCTACAACAGTCCAGAAGAAACCAGCAGAGTCCACAGAAGAAATCACTCCGTCTACGCCAACAACCACGACAACTGTGAGTCCACATGAAGGACACACAAGAAGGCTCCGAAAGGGAAGGCGAAAGAACAGCAGGAAAATCTCTCTTCCTCCCTCTGACGAGCTTGAAATGAACACAACAGACATCCTAAGAGCCGTTTCTGCCCCCACCATCATCACCAAAACTCCAACGGCACAGCCTGAGCAACAAAGCTCTGTTGTCAGCACTGCCAGTACCCCCATTATAATCCCCAAAGTCAAAAGGAACAGGTCAAAGGAGAGAGGAGACAGAGAGGGAGAAAAAAAGGAGGAAACTCAGCTCGGCCTCTCCCATTGTGGCCGCTGGCCATGAAAATTCCTCTGTGGACAATCTGAAAGTGATCCCTCTCACCGGGGCTCCCACCGTAACGTCGGTGCTCACCACAGATCGGAAGGTTTCACACAGGATGGACGTTTACGGAGGGAAGACGACCCTCCAAGGTACGGCTCTGAACTTTAGTGTTTTGAGAAGGCATAAGTCGAAAGGATCGAGAAGCAGAAGGAGGAAAACTGTTTTGCCTCTTTCGAATGAAAATCCACTTTTTCACAACAGCTCTGAAAATGTGATTCCTATTCAAGAGAAGATTGATGCAGTGAACGGTCCTGCAACCACCTTTGCAGAAGACAGTCACAGTGAATGGAGGCTTTTTACAGCTATCACAGCAGCCCCTTCTATCGTTACAAAACGACACAGGCAGACAATCAGACAGCAGAGAAAACCAAGAAAGAAAGCCATGGCTGCTTCTCTCAGCGATGGACCATCTATCCCCAAACAAACTGAACAAACACCAATGACTTTTACAACCACGCCAACCAAAGTCGCCACCACTGAAGAGCTGATTCTACAGAGATATGACAAACCCCGCGGGACCACCTCAGCAACTCTCGTCATGAGTCCCATTCAGTTATCAATTGAGAGAGCAAAAGCCCAATTCACCAGGAAGAAGAGGAGGAAAGCAGCACTGTCGGTTAGACAACAGTGAGCAATGTGGTGCAACACGATAGGCTGAAAGAAAACTTAGCTGGCTAGGCTAGCTCCTGTCGATCAGATAAACTTCTACATCAAAATATATACAGAATAATCTTTTCTGCTTCAGCATTCAAATCAAAGAAATAGAAAGGAATCATGTTTGATTGTGAGAATCATGTTTTGTAATACTGTTTTCTGCATGTCTATAATAACATTTACGAATCATTAGCCTATGTGGATGTATCTGCTGGTGCCCATGTTTATATCTAGTGATGGAATAAAATAAATAAACAATGTAGCATGTTTTTCATTTTTCGTTTTTCATTTTCAATTCTAGCTGATAGTTAGACGAGTAGATTGATACAACTACTTTACTCTAAATATGAAGCAAAAACGTGCGAACAGCAACATGTGTTTTACAGTTTAGTTTTAGCACAAAAACAAAGGATTTTGTTACCTTAAGACAGAGCAAGGCTAGCTGTTTCCTCCTGTTTCCAGCCTTTGAGCTAAGCTAATGGCTGCTCGCTGTAGCTTTATATTTACCATATAGACATGAGAGTGGTATTAATGTTTTCATTTAACTCTGCAAGAGAGTGAATAGCTGTATTTCCCACAATGTCAATCAATTCCTTTAAACACTGTAAATATTTGTAATTGCTGATAAAATCTGACAATATTATGAGCAGAAAGAGCTATCTAGCTAGATAGAAAGAAAACTCAAAATCATCTTTTTAAAATCATAAGGTGTGCACATTCTCTTGGTTATCTCAGCTGGAAATATTTAATCAAAGCAAGATCTAAAACTCAGAGGCTGGCTTAACGCTAACCTGCTTAACCTGATATTAATTCTTTGTGAGTGTTTCTTTCCATACTGCATACTCAGAAACCATGCCTATAAAAACCTGCCAGTTCATGCACTGTGCTCTTTTGTTAAAGGTATTTTTGCACTGTAGTTGCCCCGCCCCCCCACCACCCTGTGTGGTTTAAGGCAGGCTCACATTCTCCACACAGATTAGGTGCTCACTTTGCACTCTACTTTCACCTCTCAGCACTGAGGGGTTTGTAACAGCCAGTGCAGAGGATGAAATCCTTCCAGGTCAGCTGATTCTCACATGCTTGCATAAGACACATTTATCTGCTTTGAAAAGGCTGAGATGTCCAGATTAGATCTCCATCACATCTGATACATCCAAAGTAGAATGCACTGTGAGGAAACATTTTCAGATGTATTTTCTCAGCAATTCTTGTGTGAATCTTGCAAACAGTGGGAAACAATGTAACAATGCAGACTTTTATACTACAGCTGAGATTTTTTGGAAGTCTACCAAGCATCCAAAGGAGCTTGGCATTCGGACACAATCATAAGCTGAAATGGCACAGCGATTTACACAGTTGGATCTGTGATAAGACCGTTTTTCACAGGGATGGGAGAAAAAGTAGCAAGAATTCTCCATTTCCTCTACAAAATGAATATGTTTTGGGCTCATGTTTACACTTAATTGTATGTTTAAATTTATAAATATCATATCTGAACTCAAATGACTATGATGCTCTTAAAAAATACCCAAGAATATTATTATTTGCTATGCCCTGGTGTTTACACATACACATCTTTAATTTACATGGGAGATAAAACCCTGAACAAATGTGTTATAAATTATTATAAAGCTATAGATGATAGGTGCTTTAAGGATCTGAGATGGAAAGCTTGTTTAGTGACCTTACAATACACATGGAGATCTGAGGCACTGAACGGTAGTGAAAATATGCCAGCACAGTGTGATGTGGACTTAGCGCCACTAAAGAAGCCTAGCAGCAGCACTTTGGACACTTTGCAGAACTACTAACTAACTTTCTACATCATGGAGCAAAAGATGGAGTTGAGCTAATATTATGAAGTAAAATCTTACTTTAAAATATAGATTTAAAGCAGTTATTTAAAAGCAGTACAGACTTTCTTTGAGGTAATTTACTGTGACTGTGGGATGAAACAGGAAGGGGTGTACAGTACGAGTATCTTAGGGTCATACTGGGAACAGCAACCGGTATTGGCAGACATCTGTGCATGGAACAGAAAAAAAACACAATGTTAAAAAGTGAAATAATTAAGATCTACAGCAAAGCATTTCCTGAATTTATGTGAAAGCAGCTGAGCTGATGCTTCCTTCACAGTGCATTGGTTAGATGGCCACCGTGCAGAGGTCTTGTGAGGGCTTTGAAACAGGAGATGTGTTGGGAGGCACGCTCTGGTCACGCAGGAAAAACACACAAAGGGATATACAATCCAAAGGATGGGCGATAATGAGAGGATAGCATGCTCTGTGGCATCCTATTAGGTGAAGAATCCAATAATCCATTATATTCACCAACACAGAGGAGGATCTATTGATTGAGAGAAACTAACCTGTCTTGGTTAGATTGGCTGGTGTGGCAATGATGGATAAAGAGGAGTGGTGTCATGCTTCTGCTCCAAGTGATTCAATTTGACCGCTCATCAAATACAGACAATCCTGCTTCTGCAAATGGACTATGCAGGTTGTGTAGAACTTTGCAAGTGTTTTGCAGCTAGAAAAAGGACAATAAAAAACATTCAAATGAATATCTAAATCAAAGGTGAGCTACATATGAGCTACACAAAGAATGTGAACAAATCAGGGTCAGGGAGCATCAATAAAACGCCTTTCAGATTAGATAAATAATCTTGTCCTACATCTTCTAAACATAAGACAATATAATATTCCTGTGCTGATTTTTAATTTAAACTACAATAAGCAATTATCCCTGCTGTTAAACGTGACTTGATCTACTCTGCAATAAAATGATCATCCAAGAGCACAAAAAAAAACCATTGAAAACAATTCTAGACAGCAACTCAGCTTATTTTTTATGCTTCTATAACAAATCATTATCTTCTTTCTGGCAGGTGATGTTGGCAAAGACCAGCCCACATTTCTCTGACACACATTTTCTGTTTGGGTGCGTGGAGCTTCAGCCTGGTCACGAAACAGCGAGCCAAGTGTTTGGCCAACATTTGTGTACCTATACAACTGTAGGCTCTTTGTAAATGGTTGTTCATTAACATCAGAAAGACGGTGGGTGGTAGTGGTGGTGCTTGGCAGTCCCCATCTAACCTTGGCTTTCCTCCTTACTTGAAGCTGAGCAGGAAACTCCCGGGAGCTATCTTCAGGCAGAAGTACAAAAAGTGATGAAAGGTTTCTCTTTCAGCAGCACAGACTGGGTGGACCAAAGTGGTGGACTGACAGAGCAGTCACGCTGCTAACAGAGCTAAAAATGAATATAATCACATTTTCTGTGAACAAATTCGTGCATCTACTGATCCGATCATCTTCTCTTTATATCTGTTGATATTGTGGATGAAGAGGCTGAACACTTACGTTGAAGACTGAATAAATAAAGGAGACATTTAAGCAACAAGAAAAACACTGTTCAAGGTTGATGCTTTTCTGCCTCCTCCTCAATGTGTTCTTGTATACATCGAAGAAGCTATGAACTTTTAACCTTGTCAGATTACAGGTTTTAGTTTTATTAGCATGTAGACTAAACAACAGAAACAGAATTTTAAAGGAGACATCTCGCTAAATTAAAGACAAACTGATTTGTAAAACATGAATTAGAACAATACAAGTAAATACAAAGAAAATAAGTGACAGGAAAAGACACACCAAATGAACATAAGAATATGGCATGCATTATCTGACAACAACAATAACAAAGTATGCTCTATTGTTTATTCCTTCACAATATGTAGGACTGCTCTTACCGTCTTACTTCCGAGGATACATATAACCTGTGTGCGTTCTCCTTCAAAAAATACATTTAAAAAAAGCAACAGAGGCCAACCAGAGACTGCTATTCACCTACTTTCACTCACTTTTCATGTTCAATCTCAGCATCAAAGTACGTCTTTTTTTCTGCATTCAAATGTGTCTCTATTGTGACATTGTGTGATTTTTTTCATATTGATTTTTTCAATCAATATGCGAATCTTGATTGCCACCAATAAAAAAAGTGTGTTCACCATGAGGTCAGCATATCATAATATTGCGTCTTGTGGCCTCTAGTGGACAAAACCTGAAGGGATGTTAATCATGTGTGTCTGTCTTTGCAAAATTGTGTTGTTCGGTTAAACTTCCTCCTTTTTTTAAATGCTGTATGCAAAATTCAATTCTGCACTGCAAGGCAGTGTTAAAAGTACTCAATATAGTTTTCTCATTTAGGTTAAATCCACCCACTTACAAACAGCTCTAATCTTTTGGTCACCCTGTACAGTCAAAGATGCCACCAGAGGGAGTCTTTGTAAAACAAAACATTAAAGTCTGCAGATTGTTGGGAACTATCTAGTAACTTTAAGATATCCCCGAAAGGTTATGACAGTTAAAATCAAACCAACATTTCACATATTTGTGCCTGATATTTTACACCGTTTTTCACTGTTGCCATTTTTCATATATTTAATTTAATTATATTTTCTCATCTTGGATAATTTACCAATTTCTATCTGATACTTTCTTACTAACATTCATCAAATATACATATATGGTTTTTTTTATGCATTTTAGAAATGTTTTTTGTGTATTTTAGAAGGTTATATTGCATGTATGTCTTGGACATTTTGAGGAAAACATTTGGACAACAATTTGATGCCCTTATTTATTGCTATTGGTGCATCTCTTTGATCCGTGTGTTTACTGCGAAAGCAACAAATAATTCCCCTCTGTATGATAATAAAGTTGAAGTTCAACAAATTTCATCTTCGAATCAGACATTTCATTAAATAAGTGAAAAATGATAGTACAAACTTGAAAAGTTATTCCATGATCAGATAAAGTAATTGTCTTAAACCAGTCAGATGAAGGATGTGTCATTACACTGAATCAGCTGTCACATGGTGCAGTACTACATCATCTGCTCCACAGGTCGCATCTGAACGTCTCCGATCTGAGAGAAACAACATGAATGTTATCTACTTTATAAAAGAGCAAAGGTTGAAAACGTGTGTGATAATACACTATAGAAAGCATTAAAATATGTACGTGAAATCCCATACCTCCACATGAGGAGGTGCACTGAGGACATATGTGACAGAATTTGCAATATCTATTGCTTCCAAGGGCTGAAAGAGAAGTGAAAAATGAAATAACATGCTGGCAATTATATCAAGGATACTCAGGGAATGTAGGAATGATACCTTTACCTTAAATTTAGAGTATACAGCAGCAGCTATCTCAGCATTATTGTTGTAGAGCCGTGAAATGAATTCTGTCTCCACTACACCGGGAGAAATGCACTGCAAAAAGAGCAGCGTTGGGAAAGTTACTGAGAAAGTGTAATAAGTTACCTTTTACATACGACTCCTTTAAAAGTTAATAAACTCAGTTTACTTAGTACTTGGTATCAAAAGTAATTAGTTACGTTATAATCCACTCACAAAGTTCACAACAGACTCTTTGCATCTTTGAGACAAATTTAAGACTTTCTTGTAGAAATAATTTCTTAGTATTTTCTTACTGTGGCTCTGATGTGGGTCTTCGCCTCACGCAGCTCCTGTCTCAGGCCCTCCGTCAGGGCCGTCACAGCGTACTTGGTGGAACTGTAGAAATGTCCATCAGCACTGCAAACTACACGATGTCCACTCATGCTGCAACAGAAGAAGATTTATAATTTGTAGGAAAAGTGAACCAGGTCAGCACAAGCATTTACCCTTCATGTATTGATATTGCCTTTGAATGTAGAAAATTCACAAACCAATTTTCTTTGTTGATCTTTAAAACATTCAAATCGCCATAACTCAAATTTGAATGGTGATGATGATAATATTTAAAATATCAAAGAAACAGATATTTGGGTGAAAGGAAGTGAAATTAAGAGAACTGTACTTCACAAGCTTTACCTGTTTATGTTTATGATGTGCCCGTCATCAACATTTCTTTCTTTCATTGACTGGTACGCTTCACGGGTGCAAATACACAATGCAAGAACATTCACCTGCAAGAAAAAGTAAAATTTAAAGATATTACCTCCAGATAACTGCATCCAATCTGACGGTGGGAAAAATGGACACGAGTGCCCCAGTGGTAACTGAATTTTCCTTCATACATGGAAAGATAACTTAAGCATTTATTGTTATGTACACAGAAAATGCATTTTTGACACTTAGCTATGAGCCAAGTGTTTCTTACGTTTAGTTGATTCTGGACTTGATGTTTCCCTCAACATTTGCTGTGTTTTTTCGTTGTGTGGGATTTGTTTTGTGTAGAGGATGATGTATCTGATAAACTTAAGATTCACTGATCTAAAATAATGTCATGTTTCACTACTTATGACTCGTCATAGTAGCAAAAGCCCAGGTGTCACCAATAAAATGAATGATGGCTGGCGCTATTCAAGTGTCTCATCAAGCCATAACAGTTTGAAAGTGAGACAGCATGCCCAATAACAGCTCCTTAAACAAATGCATCTAATAAAGTATATTGTAAACACATCTTTTGATTTCTAAGCACTATATTCAATTCCTAAAATTAAAACATTTGGGTTCTTACATCCAGCATGTTCTTCCAGCCGCTGGTTTTTCCATTTAACAGATGCTCTGGATGAGCCAAGCCAGCGTTGTTGATGCACACATCCACCCCTTTGTGCTGCTCTTTGATGGCTGCAAACATGGACAAAATCTCCTCTTCATTGTTCAAGTCACACTTGAAAGGCACCAGGACACCGCTGTGGCCTGCACTTTGACACTCAGATGCCAATTTCTGAAATCAAAAATGACAAAAAGGTGTCAGACAATAAACTTTACTCTACTTTGTTCAGTTGTTCGCGGGGCACCCATCTGTCAATCATAGATTTTATTTTGTCATGTTCAAAAATATTGTATATTGGTGTATTAGGGAAAGACCTTGCACAACATATAATGAAACTGAAGGAAAAGTATTCAGTATTTAATTAGTGTTTAAGGGGAGGTGGAGTTATTTGTATCTGCCTCTTTCATGGACATCTGCATTATTATTCTTTATTTTATTCCTCTCTTTTCTTTATTAAATAAAAGGGATTTTTAAAATATTTTTAGACAGCAAACGTCAGCTGAGGTTGAGAGCTACCTGGGTCTTGACAAATCTTTTCTCTTGATTGATTGAACTAGAATAGTACAGAAGCTAAACAAAAGTCACTCATTACAGTTATGGCATTATCTGTGTGGAATAGCACCTCTGTCTCTTTTCTTTTAAAAGGTTTAGGTTTTAATAAATAAAAACCTCTATAAAACACTGGAGGAAAGACTGTATTCAATTGTCTATACAGATTCATGGGTTATTATATTACACTATTACATCGAAAGAAAGTTTTTTCTCTACATCAAAATATATTTAAGTCATAATGAGAAAGAAGAGAGTTTAACTAGTGTTTATTTGAACAGGAAAAGTAAAAAAAGACCAATTTCCTGGTGGCGTGATCTCGATAAACATTAACTTGACTTAATAATGTGGGCAGCCAACACATTTTAATGGCCAAAACCTGGCTTTCAGTTACTGCGATAAATACATTAAATGCATTAAATACATTATATTAATTGAGTGCATTGTCACTTATCTACGCCGTACATTCACTTTCAATCAACGTTATCCCTGCTTTTCAACGTTAACTAAATAAAAAAGGTGAATTAACTTTAAAGGTCAAAACAAACCTGAATCTTTTCGACGTCCCTGGCACAGCCCACCACCTTCATACCGCAGCGGACCAACTCCTGAGCTACGGCCGCACCAACCCCGACCGAAGCTCCGGTCACTAGAGCCACTCTGCCCCTCCAGCGGTCCATCTCTCAGCTAGAGATAACCACCACCGCAGGTGACTTTGAACGCAGCACAGAGGAAGTAGTTCAACGAGTTCCACCACTCGCCACCGTGCTGCATTCACAAACAGTGCTAACTGTAGGATTTCGCATTACCCAAGTGGTGCAGAGTGATTTATCACGCAGTTCAGATAGTTGCATTGTGATGGAAATAATCTTGAGCCATAAAGTAAAACACTGCGTTTCAACCATAGACTGCATAAAATGTTTCAACTGAAATAATTGCTACAATGACCTCAATAAATCAATCATTATTAAAACATTTGTTTTGAATGACTCTTGCGTTTAAACCCCTTACAGTTTAAATAAAAGGTCATACAATTGTATTCTATTAATATTGTGGCGTATAAAATAACTCCACATCTGTCCATCTCACGAAACAGAACGTATCTCATTGACACAACATGTTTGTTAGTTTTGTAGCATACCGCCTTGGCTCCTATTCTACAACAAAAATGCCAGAATGCTATCTTCGAATGAATAACAAGGCTTTTTCAAGATCACAAATAAAAACACTAGGTTGGAGAACAGTAGGCTGTCTTTTATTACGCAAGTGTTTTTCAATAACAGGCTGTTCAGTTCTCAAGCATGCCATCAACTGAACTAGGTACAGGTTTAAATCATTGTGATGCATAACTTCACTTACACAGAGAGAAACTATCATAAAATCGGTAACATGAATCTAATCTGTCAGTTGACACATACAGCTATAGCTCTGTGGAGATAAACATCAAGCATAAAAAGATACACTGCACTCAGGTGCCAATAAAGGAATATAATAATAATAGTAAATCATGATACACCAGATCAGTTCCACCTTGCTTGAAAACCCTAAACCCTATGTGCTTAGGCTCAGGTTTACAAAAAGGGCCGTTAAATTAAGGAGATCTGTTTTTAAAACCCTAAAACAGCAGATGACAACCCATGCTGATGGTCATGTGCAAAAGACTCTGTAAAGAGACACGATTGTAGTTTCTATCCAAAACATTAAAATACAGATTATCAATTTACTAGTATAAGAAAGACTTCACAAAATGAATTACAAAACAGAATACAAAAGACAAGAGATGAAATGCAAATTATATAGTACAGTACCAAAGCCAGATAACCCCAATTTAATTTGTCAGTCTGGACTCTTTTTGAGCACATCAAGATTGCCAAAGGCTACAACTGCTGGCCTCATCATCTCAAAATGTACTATGTGAGTGGCATTTAAAGGTTGTAACTACAGTCTAAAAATGTGAAATCTGTTCGAAGCCTATCAGGTAAAATACCTGTCTCATGTCTTAATACCAGCATTCACCACAGACAAGAAAGTGGTAGGACCTGAGACAACAAGGGCTGCCCTACTCACCAGTCCCTGGGGGCTACATCTGCATAAATGGTAGTTCTGCTTCAAAGAGTTTCAAACTAAATAAACATAACATTGAAAGTAGATCTACTGTAATCACATACTGTCATTATGTGACCATAAAATGAGCCCAGAAGATGAAGCTGGTAAAGTTCTACAGTTGATATTATGAGGAATCAGTCAAGCCTAATGCAAATGTTGTGAAAAGGTTATTACACTGAAGAACATGATGTAGTATATTATTGTATATAGTATATGATATAAGTATTACTTTGAGCAGTATGTGGTCGTATAAGTGCTGATGTTAGTATTTGTACCAGATTATGAACGAGCAGAGTAATATCAGTAATTAAATAGAAATACAGACAGAGAACACATTGCAAGACAGGTTGGAATCTGAAAAAACTGATATAAAATAATTATTATAATACATAATTCATCAATTCTAGAAAAAGTAGTAGCCTACACGTGGCCAGGAAGTTATACTTGTAAAAGCGGCAGCGTTGATCTTACAGGTCCAAGGCATGCGACCATGTAAACAGTTGTTATGTTAAAGATAAGATAAAATGATCAGACAGGACAACGTTAGGCTGCTGCGGCATCGACTCCTCGTAGTAAAATGACGAAAGAGCCAACCGGAGCTTAAAGCAAGGTTCCTGTCAGTTGCCAAAAGTCCTGCTGCCATCTAACGGCGCTGTTGGGTATTGCACCAATGTCCAAGTCCACAAAGACTTAATTGATGTCCCTCAGACATGAAGTAAATCATCAGGAATAGTTGGAATACATTTAATTGTCATTCCTTTAAAACATTAACAAAAAAAATGTGACCACATTATTTGTGTGTGTCACAGTAACACCATACCAAGAGTAATAATTGTAGATTAATTGTCTGTCATTTAGTGATAAATCAGACGAAGAAGATAACAAAATCTTTGCTGCACCTAAATAACTTATATCTGATCAGGTGGGATTTTTTCTGTCAACAAAATCTTAACTGCATCTTCAAGCTGTGAGTTGTCAGGCCATATCTTGTGAATGAAGGTCCATACAGTATCTTGAGAATATCAGTCTGCAGATATCAGTGCTTGCTGTGGTCACAAATCAGGAGTCATAAAACTAAAGCATGTTGTGTGGGCGGGATTGATGGGGAGTCTACCTGTCTTATAACACGCTGGTTGAACTCTGCTTTTGGCATCATCTCCAAAACGTTCAATTCAAAGCAGGCAGACTCCGACAGTACATTCACAATGCAGTTTGCACCGGTTTTATTTTTGTTTGCATCTTCCATGAGGATTGTCTCAGGGGCAGGTACGTTCTGAAAGAGATACAATTAATTAATTAATTGATTAGACTTTGCAAATGTATTCAGTTTTTTTTTTTTACATTTGGTGATTTCTTTTAAACATACAATATTGTTCAACTAACCTAGCTGGAGGCTTGTATTGGTCATTTTTGTATTGGTCATTGTATTGGACTTTGCTGTTTTATATTTTCCATGCAATGACTAAACTAAACATTTTCTTGTAGATTGGTGCTACCAATCCCAAGTTTCATGTAATCACACCTGCACAGGTAAACCTCAAGACAAACCATTAACATGTTAACTGAAAATGAGGAAATATATATTAGTGGAGTTAATTTGTTTCAACTACCTGCCTTCACAGGTCCAGTGCTATGGGGATTGGTTTCACAGAACTGCAGTGGCAAATCTCAGTCTCCAATTAACATTGTTACAAGGAGAATGCTTCCAGATGAACGTCTCACTCCTTTTCACTTCATTGGCTATCAAGAGGCTTTTCATGGTCGCCTCATCAACACCGGTCACAGTGGTACGTCTTTGTGATAATTGCAGATTTATTTGAGGAAGTAGATTTGGTAAAAAGACAACAATGAATGATTTTAAATCAACTTGACTAAATCAAACTGATATAAACCACTGAGATTATGGTTTTACATGGCTCTATGTAATCATCACCAGCGGGGGCTTTTTTCCTAAATTATTGAAAGATGACTTGAGTGTTTTTCCAGTTCAACTGGATTTACCATCTAGTATCAGGATCAAAGGAGGAAATCTGGCTGCAACATATAAAGCAGTTCAGCTTCACCTGCATTGGGGCAAAGATGGAGGACCTGGGTCCGAACACACTGTTGATGGAGAACAATTTCCAATGGAGGTAAGAAATATGTGTAGTGAAGTGTGATATGATTATATGATGAAGCCACTTTGTGTACTGCACTCAAATAAATAAAATATTGAATCTTTTTATGCCATCTACAGATGCATATAGTCCACATAAAAGAAGAATACGACTCTCTGTCCCAGGCTGTAAGAGACCACACAGGCGTGGCTGTTCTTGGCTTTTTCTTTAAGGTGATTTCATTTGATTATCATATACAAAAAAGTGGAGATCTGCTAAAAATTGATCTGCTTAAAAAACTGTTATAACTAAGATAAACAAAATTGGCCCTGACAAATTTGGTGCCCTAGGCAAGATTTAAGCTGGTGTCTCTGGCATCGCAGCCAATTCCACCACCAATCATTGCATTCACACACTCCACAGAAACTGTTTAGCTTTATATCTTTGAGATAAAGCTTTGCAGATAAAATATAAAGGAAAAACTGTATTCCTCAAAGTTTTGTTGTAAGTCACTCCCCAAACAACTGACTAGTCTATTTAACTTACACCAATACATTTAAGGTGTTAATATCTGACGCTAACTCGAGCTATCTTTTAGCTATTAGGGTGAAGCCTTGGCATGATGCTGTGGGCAATGCAGAAAACAGGCCCTATTTAGAAGGATACATAGTTGTATTGTTTTGGGCTTTTAGAAATAATAGTATTAAAATAGTATTAGTAAAAAAATGTAAAAATAAATCTCTCCTCATTTTGGGTGCCCATTTAGATGGATGGTGTCCCTAGCATTTGCCCATGCTGCTGATCCCTAAGGATGGTGCAATATTTGTTGTTGTCGACAAACATCTTTCTTATGAAAATGTAGTCAAAGTGGGCTATAGGTTCAATAATTGCAAATATATAATTCCCCGGTTAGATTTCAAAGTATGGACGTCAGTGATTTTTCTGTTATACTTGATCAACTGGCCTCAAAACGTTAAGCATTTTTTCAAGGTTTTACCATAACTGACGGAAGAACAGGATTTTATGAATATAGTGGTTACCAAGATAGTAAAATAAATGTATCCCCTAATGAAGACATGAAGACAAAAAAAGTATAAATGGTCCAAAAGTTGCGCCTTGAGGAACACCAAAGTTAAGAACAAGGAACTTTGGAAAACAAATATTCACTAGCTGTTTTAATGTTGTGATAATTGAGCTAAACTGAAAAAGCTACAAAAGTAACAGGAAGAAATAAACCATTAACAAAGCACCAGGATGTGTTAGAACCAAACCATCTACAGTATGTTTCTCCAACTTTCACAAAAATGCCAAGTAACTTGAACATTTTACTCTTTAATTTCAGAAGTCCAATTCTCCAAATAAGAGATTTGATCCACTTCTAAATGCTCTGAAATACATCACACGACCTAGTAAGTCATATCTTCTGACATGGAAAAACAAGATAATTTTGCATCATTATCTTCAAGCCACATTGTGTATCAGGTCCTAAATGTGCTGCTGATTGTTCAGTGTTAGGCTAAAGTACAATTGTTATGAGATTACAAAGGGTCATAGAACAGCTTTTTTAACACCTCAACAATAAATAAATTAACAATAAAGCTGTCACCTTGAACCTCTTTGTTTTCTAATAATGCATTTCTCTTGTTAATATTTTTTATAAAACTAGCCAACAGCACGACACTGAAGGGCATGTCCCTGGAAATGTTCATACCTCCTCAGAAGAATAGAACCAAGTACTTTCGCTATGATGGCTCCCTCACAACACCCAACTGCGCTGAAGCTGTCATCTGGAGCTTGTTTGAAAACACAGTTCCACTAAGCAAGAAGCAGGTGATTATTTTCACAATAATCTAAAAAAATATATATTTGAATACAATTTTCTTTATCTTTAAATGCTCACAAAAAAGCTTTCTTACACTCTGCATGTGTAACCCAAAACATCACATGCTGTGGTATTCAGTTAGAGAAAGGTATCAGGGATAAACCATATTTTGAAAAATAGGTTAGATCGTAGAATAGATGCGTGTTTGCTAAAACATTCCATAATAACATTGTTGTAGAATAATGAAAAAGAGAAGCATTATGTGAATTATTTGAGTGGCCTCGCTTTTCTAGCACTACATCCACTGTATTTATAGAATTTGCCATTTCACTTTTTCACCTGTCTGTTATGATTTTCTATTACAGCTCGCTGTATTTGCCAAGCTTCAGTTTTCGAATGGAAAGCAGATGGTCCAAACCTACAGACCTGTGCAGCCCTTGAATGGACGGCAGGTGTATTACTCCGGAGGCCATCCTACTCAGCTTTCCTATGTGTTACTCATCACATCAGTGCTGGTATGCACTCTCCCTGTCACCCTCTGATTAATTTACTACATCTTTATAAATAAATACTGCTGCTTATATCCACTGATGATTGTCAAATAAATGAAATATAATGTGGTGTACATAAAAAAAACCTAATGTGTGTATTAACTGCATGTACTGTGTGTGATTTTGTTGTTGTAAAGACAACCTCATACGTCAAATCATGCGTCATTAGCATTTCCAAAAATGTTTTGTATATTTAAGTTGTAGATTTAGCATCTTGACACCTCATAATCTATGTATTTTCTATTTCTACACGAAACTGCATTGACGTTTGCTGACAATACAGATCAAACAATTGTTTTTTTATGTTTGATTGGACAGTTGCCATGTACAGAACAATTATAGTAGATGTTGTTAAACTGCCTCTTGTGATATGTTATCAAAACAAATGTGTTTGTTATAATCAAATGTTCCTTCCTGTCCGTCAGATGTTTGAACTCTTAACTGTCCTTTCTTGCATTCCTTTCTCACTAGTTAATCATCTAAATTATGTTGTGCGTGTTAAAAACTGGCTGCCACCTCTCAACCTCCCCTACCTGTCCAAAGTCCTTGAGAGAGCTGTCGCATCACAACTCAAGTCCCACCACAATCTCCATAATCTCTACGAACCCTTCCAATCTGGCTTCTGTTCAAAACACAGCACAGAAACCGCCCTACTGAAAATCACAAATGACATACTTCTCTCTGCTGACTCTGGCTTCCTCACCATCCTCATCCTCCTTGACCTTAGCGCCGCCTTCGACACCATCAACCACTCCATCCTCCTCTCACGTCTCCAGCACTCCCTTGGCATAACTGGCACTGCCCTCTCCTGGTTCACCTCATATCTCTCAGACCAACATCAATTCATTACCATAAACAACTGTAAATCCTCCACCTCCCCAGTCACCCACGGTGTCCCCCAAGGTTCCGTGCTTGGTCCCCTCCTCTTCATCATTTACATCCTTCCCCTTGGACAAATCATCCGTCGTCATGGTCTCCATTTCCACTGCTACGCTGACGACACCCAACTCTACTTCTCCTCCAAGACCATCACCTCAGTCACCCACTCCACTCTCACCACCTGTCTCACTGATATAAAATCATGGATGCAACAGAATTTTCTCAAACTCAACTGCAATAAATCTGAAATACTCATCATCGGCCCAAACTCCCTCACCCGCTCAGCCCAGACCTTCTCTCTTAACATTGGTGGTCCATCGTCACCCCCTCCACCCAGGTCCGCAACCTTGGAATCATCCTCGACCCCACCCTCTCTTTCCTACCCCACGCCAACCACATCACCAAAACTGCCTTCTTTCACCTCAGGAACATTGCACAACTCCGGCCCTCCCTGTCCTCTGCCACCACCGAAATTCTCATCCATGCCCTCATAACCTCCAGACTCGACTACTGCAACAGCATCCTCTATGGCTCTCCCAACAAAATCCTCAATAAACTCCAATATGTTCAGAACTCTGCCGCTCGACTGCTCACCTCCACCTGTCGCTATGAACACATCACCCCGGTCCTACGCAACCTCCACTGGCTCCTGGTCAAATACAGGATAGACTTTAAAATATTACTCACCACCTACAAAGCCCTAAACAACCTGGCCCCTCCCTACCTTTCAGACCTCCTCCCCCTCCACGCCCCAACCCGTTGCCTCAGGTCCGCCGGCGCAAACACTCTGAAGACCATCAGGACCAAGCACTGGACCTGGGGTGACAGGGCCTTCTCAGTTGCTGCACCCTCCCTCTGGAACGCCCTCCCCATCCACATCCGTCAGGCTCCCACCCTATCATCATTCAAACAAGCCCTCAAAACCCACGTCTTCAAACTCGCCTTCACCTGCTAACCCCTGCTCCCTTTCCCTCCCTACCCTCCACTACATGACTCATTCCGCACAGCTTCTCCAGTTTTCTTTTTTTTACTAAAATGTTCTGTTTGTTTGTTTTGTTTGCTCCTTTGTGTTCTTTTTTGTTTTGTTTGTCTTCGCCCTATGTAAAGCGTCTTTGGGTATCTAGAAAAGCGCTATATAAAATTAAAGTATTATTATTATTATTATTATTAAAAAGTCTCAGACTTTGGTACACCCTGTTTAGTCTCAGTTGTTATGTCAAGCATTATTCAATGAATGAATAATTAAATAAAGTATAAGTATATCATATATCGGTTTGCTTTGTAGAAAATCTTTTTAGAGATTTTTAGTGGCATGTTGATATCTTAAGTAACAGAGATGGTGTGATGTTGTGGATAAAGTTGTACGTTCTAGTTTTTTTCCCTGTCTGGATTACTGTAATGCACTTTCCACTGTAACCAGTCATTGCTTTACCTCCCCTAACATCCACTACGTGGCAGCACCGAACAAGTCTGAATGACTCTTTGGACTGTGAATGCATTCAACTCTGGGTAGCAGTAGCATGCTACATAGAGTATTAAAAAAAAGGGCATGAATATCCTCAAATATTTAATTTATATGTTTAGCAGTCCTGGGGAAGTTTCATCTCTCATGGTATGACTCGCTAACAAACCCACAGCCATGATGTCATGAGACAGATGTTTGACTGGACGGAAACAGTAATGGCGGCCTTTTTTCTGGTGTGTGTTAGCACATAGATTTGATGAATTCATTCTAACTGGTAAAACATATTAATCCTCAAAATTATATATTTAATTCCAATACTCAGAAAATAAGTTAAACTGCAGCAACCCTTCTAAAGCAATGACACATGTACAGCTACCCTTGTAAACTGCAGTAAAGTATTAACTCCCTGTCTGAGATAGGGAGTCAGCAGTCAGCAAAGGTAAACATAATCAAATCAGTCCTAATCAGTGACCTGGTTAGTAAAACACCCAGTCGTGTCATTAGATGATACGCTTGATTTATGCACCTTGACTATCTACAGTATAGCACCCTAAGTACTTGAGGAGATCACTTTGGATAAAATCCCATGTTGCACAGGAATAGATGTCTAA